>NC_072731.1:9040727-9234366 GCF_026930045.1 Uloborus diversus
TTTAAGAAAGGTTTCTGTGATCTCACTTTTTATTTTTGCAGCATGTTTATTTTACTTCACATTTCAGAATAATTTGAAAAGTAAGGGAAACAAAATAGTTCTAATAAAAGTAGTACTGACAATAGACATAAGTTTCATTGTTGAATTATCTATGGACTTTGGGTTCCTAAAATCCGAACATGAGAAGCTGAACAAATTTAGTCCCACACTGTTGTAAAATAGAGCTTTAGATTTCTCTTTCTGATTTTTAATTCATCAAAAACGCAAAGGCATTTGACGTCCCGTTAACAAAGCCATCAAAACCAAACAAAAGCTGCAAAACGCAGGTTTTAAGTTTCAACTACCTAGACTTATTCTTGTATATCTGAGTCTAATTATACTCTAAAGGCTTGTGTTTAAAAAAGAAATACTCTTCTAATTCTATTACACATTGTAATTTTCACTTTATTGTATTACAAAAAATAATAATAATAAATTGCGCAGAAGTTATATATGTACAAATCCATCTCGGCATTTTATTTGAGAATAATATGCATTCCATTGAAGATGGAAAAAATCATTTGCTCCCAGGTGTTTTAAGTATTTGATTATTGGCAATAACATACTAATATACTTTTTCATGAGGAATAATATTTTAGCTAAGAATGATACTTAGATGATATAACATTACACTCATAATTTAAAGGTATATGACTATCGATACATGTTTCAGAGATCTAACAAGTTAACAAAAACGTAGAATTATAAATAAAAATTCGTGATAACCGCATTTGTTTGTCAACATGGTGCATTAATATATTTAGTTACAAGTAATAAAGTTTTAATTGAGCTGTAGTATGAAATTGTTCATTTAATTTGATAATAGACTCATTACAGACACATTTTGATTAAATATCATTCTTCAGAAAAAACGTACCAATTTAACTTACTGTTCAACAGTTTGACCATGTTTTTCGTAGAAAATGGCCAAGCGGCTAAGGCAATTTTATCTGAATGAGTCTAGCAAGATGAAACTCAAACTTTTATTCACATATTTCTTTTATTTCAAAGTTTCAGTTCGAATGCTCCTATATGAGTACACGCATCTATTCCTTTAATTTTTAAAAGACATCGAATATTTAGCTAAGGTGTGGTTATGTAAAACACATCAGGTGTTTTTCCTTCATTTAATGGTGCGTCTTTTACATATGCTCATGTTACTGCCCAAAAACGAACACAATCTCACTTAAATAACTTTTTGTAACATAAATCAACAGAAAATAATATCAAAATCAAGTTTTGTTGATCATATCGATATCACAATGAATGTGTCTGGTAAGATCCTTATAAATTCAAGTGTTCTAATTATTATATATATATATATATATATATATATATATATATATATATATATATACCATTTTATTTCTTTCAAGAATGTTTTCAAATCGATATACTTTTGAAAAATCGATAACGTTCGACTTTTGAAATAAGTAGAAATTATTGTAATTCATTAAAGGTATCTCCATCATATATTTTTCACTGCATGCATTCTATATTATTTTCAATTTTATTCAATTCAAAAATTTCATTATTTTCAATTATCAATATTATTACTGTTTTCAATTTTATTCAAAACAGTTTTGCGAAATTAAAAAAAAAACACTGAGAGTTTATCAACAACATTGACAAAATACACGGTAGCTCAAAATCACAACGTACATTTTTCCTTGTGTAATATTTTAAAACGCAATTTATTCGAAAGACCGTTTTATAAAATGCAACTCATCTAATATTCAACTTTCGTTTCAGAACACGTAAACGACTGATACTCACGCATAAATAACTAGAATATTATGTTTTTAGTACATAAAAAGGAATAAAATGCATCAAAGAAGATGTAAATAATATTGTTCTCAAACATGAAGCAAATTGGATTCAAATTATTAAAACGAAACATTATTTTCTCCCTACTTCCAGTCAATAATAAAATAGAAGATCTTAGTAAAACTTTGCTTGCATGTTCAAAGGCAAAATACTGAGATTTTTCAAAACATTTGCAACTCATCAAAAAGGATACAGGCCAAGTGGATAAATTGAGATGGTAAAGGAACGATAATATCATTAAAGTATTAAACGAAATGCACAGTCGGCTAAAACTCACTCAACTAACATTTGTTACAAGGGAAAGTTCTCACATGATTGTGTAATATGTACGTACAAGTTTTCTAATTATATTCATAAACTAGCGGTACGTGCACGGATTCGCCCGTAGTAGAAAATTAAAAGGTTCATCTGTATGTTTACAAATAATGGATGATGAATTTCTCGCCAATATGCTATGTTAATTTGCTCGTCCAAGTTATGGTAATTTTCCCGTCAATGTTATGGTAATTTACTCGTCCATTTTATAGTAATTTGCTCGGTAAAATGGGTTTAAAATTGTAATGGAAACAAAACAAAATTGAACTTTTGAAAAATCGCTTCGAGATGCTCACCCCTATGCTACAAACTAATTCTGTGCCAAATTTCATGAAAATCAGAAGAACGGTCTAGGCGCTATGCGCGTCACAGATATCCAGACACACAGACTTTCAGTTTTATTATTAGTAAAGATAAGTAATTTGATTTTTTTGTTTGCTTATATCCATTGATGTAAGAGCTCTATGTGAAATTCTTTTCAAAAATGAAATTGAACACGAAGGAAATATCTTGTAGGTAATTACAAAAAAAATAGAAATTTCACTTGAAACTGAACAAAAATTTTACTCAAATAGCAAAATGTTTTGAAGATCATATTTTAAGAATTAAGCACGATGAATTTTGAGCAGTAACATACTGTTGGTATTAAAAATTTCTGCAATATAAAAGTACAGGTACATGAAAAAGTTTTGAAAATCGTGATCCAAGAGTTGCGTACATCGAAAATCGAATTGCAAGAATCAAGAATGTTTAAGATCGTGTTACAACAAACTATTGTATTTTAAAGGTTTCAGAAGAAAATATTACATGCGTTTGCTTCACTTTGTTCTGTTGCATTACCACACTCGAAAATATCACAACTTTGAAGCTGCTTAATTCAAAACTACGCAGAGTGAAAATCAAATGTAGATAGAGACGCTTGGAGTGTCTTAATAATTCGACATTTAAAGTACAATTTTGTTCTTTGTTCTTTTAAAAGAGGAAACACAAAAGTCAAATTGAACTATGTTTGATACTTTCGCATCAGATATGTAACTTTGAAAGTATTTTTTTGATTTGAATACGCATACTTTTAAACTTGAGGTCAAAATCAATATCAATATACAGGTACAATGAAGAAACATAATAAGAACCTGAAACGGGCTTTCTATTCCTCATCAGATGTAAATTAATCTCAAGATAAGAATTGTTTGACATTTTTGTATATGATATAGAGTTTTGCAAGAGTTTATGCGGTGAAGAGAGAGAAAAGTCTAACTAAAGTCTACACACAAGAAACAAAATAAATGCCTGAAATGTGACACAAATTCCGCATGAGATGTATCGGTGCCTACATTAACCATGACTGACTCAAAACAAATTAAAAAAAGCCTTTATTGGCTTTCGCTTTTGTTTTTTGCATCAGGCTCATTTTGCTTAAATTTAGACAAAAATTTAAGAAGAAAAAAGATTAACAAATTTCTAATTGCATTGGTGGTAATAATAGACTTAAACTTCATACTTGAGTTACCTATCGACTTCTGGATCCTGGTATCCAAGGGTCAAGAATTCACCAAATTTATTGCCGTATTGTGGTTGTTAAGAGCTTTAGATCTCTCTTTTCGACTTTTAATTCATCATAAAAGCAAACTCATTTTACTTTCTGTTAACAAAGTCATTAAAACTTACACAAAAATTCGAAAGTTGGAAAACTCAGGTTTTAAGACTAAACTGCCTACATTTATTGTTGTACATCTAATTATCATTTTCGTGAAGGTTTTATTTCAGATTAATATGTTTATGTCAATAAATGTATCCACGAATTATCGTCGGATCAATATCTTTCTTCGTATTTTCTTCGTACAATGCTTAAAACCAGTCTTCTGTTTAACGTTCTACTTTGTATGCTTCATCATAAAGAAGATGTTAATGATATATAGCCGAATGATGATGCAAGCCTCTGTGAAGAACTACAGACGCTTACTCTACCTTCATAATGACATTTCGAACACTATAACGTCAACTGGCAAACTCTTACATTTACCATTACTTCTTACATATACGTCTTGTAATTTGAACGTGTTTTTGGGATTTTACTCTACATTATTCATTTCCTTTCAAGATTGGCCAGTGACTCTAAACATACTGACTTATTTTTTCTGGAATATTTTATGTTTTGTTTCTATATGCTACTCGGCTTCTTTAGTTACAGAAGCAATGAGTCAACTGCGCGACCGTGTAGACAACATACCTATTTTTGACGATCAGATTATTTTAAGAAATACACTCGTGCAGCAGGTTCGTGGAAAGTGCAGTGGATTTAAGCTTTTTGAGTCTGTTAAAATAGGAAAAAGTCTCATACTGACGACTTTAGGAACATCATTTTCGTATGGAATTATTTTTGCTACTTTAGGAAATACTAATGAGGGAAAACACTGGTGATATATTAAGGTTAAAGATGTAACATTTCCGAAAATTTTGAGGCGGCGGAAAAAAATTCCATTTTTTTTCTGGAAAAAAAGTGGAAAAGTTGATTTTATATAAATAAAAATGCTGTTTTTTAATAGTTGTGATTTTGCAATATACATATGGGTGATTTTCTTAACACGTTAACTTTTGCCAGTGACAAGAAGGAAAAATTCATCTCGAAACTAATTGATAGTTGTTAATTTTTATCAAAGGACAAAGCATTTAAGGACACAAATCACTGATCAGTAACGAAAAAAATTTAAAATAAAAATTGAATGACAGTTTAAAATTTAAATTGCAAAAAAAAAAAAAACACTAACCGTTCCCATACCTTCATACTTCAAAAACTCCGTAAGATGTTTCTATCCTTTTATTTTATTAAATAATGAAAAGAGAAGCTAAATAAATAATTTAAAATATTATTTCGTATTTTTTTTTCTTTTACTTCTTAAAAAAAGTATTATATCTAGAATTTTGAAAGAATATTTCTATTTTCAGAAATTGTTTTATTTTTTTACATTACAAACATCACTAAAAATACACACGTAATATTTTTAAGTGAAAATAATGTATTAATTAATTTAAATTCAAATTTTGGATACAGGGACAGAAATGACATTTTTTACAACAATGATAAGACAAAATCCCAAATATGAAATTAAAAATTCATATTATGCATCTATTTTAAAACATAACATAGTTAAACAAATGTACAAAGGGGCGAAATAATTCTAACAAGGAGAGGTTACGGTCTCGGAAATTCAGATCGAGATGAGATTTGGTAGATTAGTAGTATCCTTTAAGGGTACTCTCAGGGTAAAATAATAAAGCGCACTATCCATAAAATTCCGAGAAAACAGCCTTTAAAGATTTACGCGCAACTTATAAACTAGTAGAGATTGTTCGTAAACAAGCGCCCGGTGGTCATGTGGGCAGCGCTCTGGGGTTCCATGCGGCCGATCCGAGTTCAAATCCACTGCAAGTTTCTTTTTTTTTTCATTTTATGAAGTGACTATTACCGCTTTTTGCAGTTTGAATTGAAGGTAATACTTAATTTAAAAAATATGATGTATTTTTAATGTGTGATAGTACATTAAATTTCTATTTACTATTCTCACAAACAAGTGATTACACATTTTTAGATATTATAAACTTTGACGAAGTAAATGATTTTTGCAATAAATGCATAATTAGTTTCTTTGTGGATGAGTAAGAAGAATGTTGTTTTATTGCATATAAGCAGGTAGTCAAATTTTAAAAACCCTAACCACACTTATCGAGCAATGGTTTTGCTCCTTGATTCTGTTATTTGTAAATTTGTCGTCTGCTGTATTTTATATTGAATATTCAACTCTTTATTTTCCATCTAATTATCGTCTGCAATGTTCATGTTTGTTTTCATCATTAAATTTATTTATCGTCTGTGCTGTATATTAGACTGGAAAATTCTATACCGTGAAAAAGGATTTGAGTTTTTTAAATATTGTGAATCGAAATGGTCGGTTATTGAAGTAACCCTGAAACGAATAAAATCTGTTAACAAAATGGATAAAAATTCATTGCACAGTGAAATGTTGAAGCAGAGATTAAAAGATGCTGTCGTTTATTACGAGAGCTTGCTTACTGAAAATCATTTGATTGCATCAGAATCATATCAAGTTCAATTTCTCGCTTCCATTTTTATAGACAGGTAAAGAATTTAATAAAACGTATACAAAATTGCGCGTATCTCGTTGAAAATAATAGAGAAATGAATACCCGTGAAGACTGCATAAAATACAATCAATTGTCCATCATCAACTGTCATCACCAATTTTTGATAAAATGATTCGATGCCTGGTATACTTCTAAACTTTCTGACAAAAGAGAAATTTTCCTGAATGTAAATGAAGTATGTTCCAACGACTCTTTTACAAAGAAGTTGTTCCTGTAAGCAATCTTCCTTTATAAATTGTGCGAGATGTCAAAACAGTTTTTGTTTTCCATGTTTTTATGATAAATATAATTCTGGTGTATGTATATAAATAACAACTATATTGTTAAAAATCATCTATAAATTAAGCTCTACAGTGATTTTGTAGCCGTTGTAATTCAAATTTTAACTTGTATCGATTTAATTTATCTCCATTTTCTCTATTAAAGTGCTTTACGTGTTCA
Organism: Uloborus diversus; assembly: GCF_026930045.1. NCBI lineage: Eukaryota > Metazoa > Arthropoda > Arachnida > Araneae > Uloboridae > Uloborus > Uloborus diversus. The sequence goes on from NC_072731.1 coordinate 9,047,514, forward strand.
AAAATTTCGCATTATCTTCAATTCAAATTGCACAAAGCTGTAACAGTCACTTTATAAATGAACAAAAAAGAAACTTGCAGTGGATTTGAACTCGGATCGGACGCATGGAACCCCAGAGCGCTGCCCACATGACCACCAGGCGCTTGTTTACGAACAATCTCTACTAGTTTAGAAGTTGCGCGCAAATCTTTCAAGGCTGTTTTCTCGGAATTTTATGGATAGTGCGCTTTATTACTTTACCCTGAGAGTACCCTTAAAGGATACTACTAATCTACCAAATCTCATCCCGATCTGAATTTCCGAGACCGTAACCTCTCCTTGTAAGAGTAAAAGAGGAAAGCAATGTTGTTAAACTTACAATGAAAGAATTTCACATCACTAAAAATGCAGTTAACTTTTGAAAAAAAAAAAATATTTTTTTCTGTTTTATTTTGCTCTATTCTGTAAATAAAAACTATTTTCAAACACTAAATATTTTAAACAACTAAAAACATATTGTTTAGAAAATTTCAATTTTCCATTATGAATAGTAATTAACTGCAAAAAGTTTATTCTTATAAGTTTTAAAAATGTGTCATGTAACTAATAAAACAACTAATAACTTTTAGATGTAACTAAATATCTCTAAATCTTAAATATTATAATCAATATTCATAACTAATTACTATTTAAAACTCGAGGAAAGAATTTAAAAAAAAAGAAAATTAATTTGAATTCTGAAATTTTGAATTCAAATTATGTTTTTCGCAATCACGAACTGAGACAGGACTTTACTCATTGGATGTATTGTTTCTAGAAACGGCTCATGTCCCCCCCCCCCAAGCCTACCTCTCCTCCTGGGCGGTTACGTGTGCATTGTTGTGTGTGTGCGTAGACCTGTGTGTATGCACGTAGGCGTGTGTGAGTGTATGTGTGTGAAGTCGTGTGTGTGTATATGTGTGAACGTGCGTGTGTGTAGGACATGGACGCCTCCGACCAGGAGAAGCGGATAGCTCAAAACCGGAGCAGCCGCGCCGCCAGCAGAGGACGGTGGGCGGTGGTGCTGCAAAGGCTTCTGGTCCAAGTTGAAAAAGACACGGACACCAAAAACGGTCAAATGAGAACAATAAGCAATCGTGTTTGCTCAAAAATGGCACAGTCAAATAAATAAAGCGCTCTAAAAGCTTTCTAAACCACTAGGTGATTGCTGTCTGAAAGAAGTGGGGACAGAGGTGACAGGGACAGAGATAACAAAATAGTAGTTTTGGCCCAAAGGGGGCCAAAAGGGCAGAAACTTTTTCATCACTTTTATTTAACTATTCATAGCTTATAAATGTACGTAATTACACTATTGGCAAACTATTTGTTTTTTAAACTTTTATTCACTTTCTTGGAAGATAGGTAGGGGACAGTGATGACGTTGATAAAGTCACACATGGATTTTTCAAGATAAAACAAGGCTCACAAACCCTTAAAGATGTATTACTTCATTCAAATTTAGTTTTTCTGCAGTTCTGGTCTTTGTATTCTGGAAGTTATTTTTTAGCCAACTAGCACCACCTATAGAACTTTATTACCTTTTCCTGCTTGGGGTAGTATTAACATAAAACCTGGGGACACATACAAAGTGATGTGTTTTTTCGAAATGCATAAATAAATTGAAGAAAACTGATAGCACTTTCAAGCAGGCAGTTATACTGTACCTAGTGATGTAAAATACCCGGGTATTTATTTTTAAGGGTAAATACCCAGGGCATATACCCGGGTGAATACCCAAAATGGGTATTTACCCGGGTATTTATTTCAAAAATTTATATTCAACAAAAATACTTTTCTGTATGTATTCCAATAACCAACCATTTTCAAAACAATAAATTTTTGCCCAAAAATTGTATTTTGATCAAATATTTAAAGAATTATTGTGTGAAACAACTTAGCAATCTAATATGATATTCACATTAAATGTGTTGGATATGCCTAATCAATGTTGATAGCCAAATTTCAGACATAAAAAGCCATTCTACAAAAAGTAAAAAGCTTAACTGGTTACAAAAAAAAAAAAGCAAACATCAATTTTTTAAGGTCCTAGTCTTTTACAACCCAGTAATATGTCCCTGCATGACATCAAAATGTAACGAAATGTCGCTCAATTTATTATTACTATTTATTTATATATATATATATATATATATATATATATATATATATATATATATATATATATATATATATATATATATAATTACTATTTATTTATCTATATCTAATCTTGTGTATATATATATATATATATATATATATATATATATATATATATATATATATATATATATATATATATATATATATATATATATACACACACCCAAAAACTGGGTATTTTACAAAAAAATGCAAAAAGTGAGTGGGAATTTTTTTTTAAATCTAAATATGAAATAATTAGTAAAACTGATACATACATATGTATTATACAGCTTATAATATTTTTTATTGAAAGACTTGATGAAATTATGAAAGAAACATATCGTGTGAATCAAAGGATCTTTCTTTTCAATGTCATAATTGGAGAAGTATAAGCAATTCAATGATGAACTTTAGGATTTCGAAATCACAATCTAGGTTAGTCATATCCAAAATGAAAAAAAAAGGAAGCATAAGGGATGTTTGGAAGAATATACTAGGAAGTTATTAAGACTATGATGTTATTTATTTTATTGCTGTTTAAGTGATAACGCCGCAAATATAGAAACAGTTTACATATTAATAAGCAATAAAAATAAATACCCGGGTAAATACCCAAAAAATATTTACCTACCCGCTGGGTATTTACCCGATCCACATCACTAACTGTACCATAATGCATGTGTATTTAATATTTTGATCCTTTCATAACACAATACATTAGTTTAAAAATATAAAAATGTGTGTTTAGCACACGGGACAGAAATGATATTTTGTTTACATTTTTTTTTAAATAAATTTAAACACTACATGTGGCTGATCCACATTGTTAATACTAGCTGGGAGTATTTTAAGTAAAATATGTCATTAAATATTGAAAATAAATATTTAGCTTAAAAATATAGCATTAGGACAAAAAAGTTCACGAATTGAGAAAAGCACCCATACTCAGTTTAAAATTTTAAAATGTGTGCAGTTCTTTTTTTTTCTTAACAAATATATACGTATCGTATTTACTATTAAAAACAACTCTTTTCTAACTTCCAATACCTTTTTCCTTACAATAGACAAAATATTATCTTTTTAAATCAAGTCATCATTCAACCGTCAATTTCGGATAAGATTTGATTTTTGAAAACTGTTAAATCAGTTTTTTAACAGTTATTGTATTTTTTTTTATAAATAAATTAAAACTTTGAGACAGAAAGCTCCTTCAACACATATTTCATGCATTTATGCATTGTATGTATATTTTACCCAATGCATATACGCACATTGAATGGATATCCATTAAAATTAAACATTAACAGTAATTTATAATATTTACGTACTGATTATGTTCTGTACATGCATTTAGCGTTAACCCTTCAAGCGGCCGTGACGTAAAATTCCTTCACCCAGCGATGTATCGAAGAGCGGCCGTGTCGAAAAATTTCGCAATGAATATTCTTCCATAGAATTTTACGCCGCAGCCGTTCTCGAAGCAGAATATTCAAGTCCAAATTTTTCGACACGGCCGCTCTTCAATACATCGCTGGGTAAAGGAATTTTACGTCACGGCCGCTTGAAGGGTTAATTACGAAAGTAACAAATAATAGATAGGTGTACATTGAAATTAAATTATCTGACAGTTTGCATTTACAAAGTCAAGTGAGATACACTGTTAAAAATACAATTTGCATTTGGCACCTTTCAGGGGTGAAACGCGTGTTCACCAGCGGCACCCGATAGAGAGCCGAAATTACACCTTTCGCAAGGGTGGAAAACTGGCTCCCTTCACCCAACGTGCACCGTAGGTGAAATATGGTACCCTAGGTGAGAAAAATGGCACCTTTATTGCTTCTTATAGCGACCCCCCCCCCCTCGTGTTGTGTGCGTTTGTGAATACAATTGTGTTTTATTTATTTTGATTTATATATACGAAGGCATTTGATCACATTTTATTTTTCGAACATAGTTTAGAAGTGTTAATGACTTTTTTTGTCTGTTCGTGCACTAAAATTCTTATATCCGCACTTGGATTGCTCAGTAATTGATATGTTGTTGACATCTACTGCAGTATGATCCGTACCGAAAATGAACAGGAAAGTATTTATCAATCATTTCCGGAACAACCAGAAATATTAAGTAACATTAGATTTGATTCATGGGAAAATAAAAGCGTTTCAGAAACGTTTAAATCTTTAACCGAGCGTAGCATATCAATACTTGTTATAAGATTCGACATTTGAGTATCCTTATGCGTACAAGATAAATAATCTAAAAGTCCTTCTTTTCAATGTGAGTTTTTTCGTCACATTAAAAATAAAAACAAGAATAGATTCTACACTCGCTTCATGCAATAACGCCAAAGAAAGATACTTTAGCCAAAACACGACGAGTCAAACACTGAAAGAGATTTCTTATCACGCGGGGTTTTTTTTTTTTTTTCGATTTAGATACTTTGTTCGTTTCCACTACGTAGTTACTTCATTGAGAAGAAATAGACATTTGGTATATTTGCTCATGTCGATGCGTTTTTATTCCGGAATTAGCTATTCAATTATCAGCTGATTTAAACGTTTTTATTTTTAATGTTTTTGTTCAAGATAGTACTGAATGATAGTTTTAGGTAACAGTTTTGCAGGATATAAATAGCATGACATTAAATGTTTAATAAGGTAAACGGAGCAATAAGAAGTTGTCAACATACTTTAAACACTTTTAAATATGTTCGAAAGCCCTAAGAGCTACAATATGATCAAATGCCTTTACTTACGCGAGATTTCAAAGATTAATCCACGAAATTTTCAGTTTTCTACTTCATTTAATGTGAAAGTAAATTTTGTTGCAACTTCCTACGTCCGCCAATGAAATTGAAGTTGTCGTTGGATGATACGTCAGAGCGCATGCGCAACGAGTCGCCCTCCTATTGAATGGTCTTTTAGCACTTTTGTTAACGTCGTTCACCCACTGAGGAACCAAAAGCACCTTAAAGACACTTCCTAGCCTCCGTGCCACACTAAGGCACCGTTTTTTCACCCTAGGGTGAAATTCTTTACCCCTGAGACACTCCTTGTTTTAACAGTGGACTGAAGATGGAAAATGCTTTAGGAAGAAAGTATAAGAATGTAAATGTTATAAATTTCTTAATAAAGTATTTTGTGCTAGAAATTTTAAAATTTTCAATTTTTCAATTGTGAAAAAAAAACTTCCTTTTTTCCTAAAATTAACGGTTTTTCCCCCATCTTGTTGAGTTTGTTGTAAACATAATTGTTTTTTTTTAATTTAATGTTCCAACTATGCGAACGTATCCACTTAATTTCATTGAGAACAAACTAGCTTTCAATTGAATCGTTTATTTCAGAAACCACCTAATGGACAAAATATCAAAAAATGTGTTTTTGATGGTACTGTACAATTTAAAGGTAAATACATCTTTTAGTGCAGAAATTGCCTATGTTTGATATCAGCAATACTATTTGGCAGCCTTGAAAATAATTCTTTTTTTCAGAACGAACCCAAGCGCCGCGTCGTCGCTTAGGTTCTTTCTGAGGTAAATTTCACTCGTGACGGCAGTGTTGCCAGATGGTCAAATCCAGATTTCCCCAATTCCCTTTCAACTTTTCCCCAAAAAACGATATTTTCTATCAAAATTACCCAAATTCAAAAGTTATTTTTCCACTAATATTTTCATAAAATGAATCGACTTCCTCTGATATTTTTCTCTTAAAAAAATGTTTTTTCCCCAAATAGCCAAATTTTCTTATAAAATTCCCCAACTTTTTTTTTCTTCCCATTTTCGCTTCTTTTTTTTTTTTTTTTTGTCTTTTTTATATTTTTTTATACTTTTACTAATAATAAAGCTGAAAGTCTCTCTGTCCGGATCTCTCTCTGTCAGAATCTGTCTGTCAGGATCTCTGTGACGCGCATAGCACCTAGACCGTTCGACCGATTTTCATGAAGTTTGGCAAAGAATTAGTTTGTAGCATGGGGATGTACACCTTTAAGCGATTTTTTGAAAATTCGATTTTGTTCTTTTGCTATTCCAATTTCAAGAAAATTTTCCGAGCAAAAGTATCATAAGATGGACAACTAAATTACCAAGTTATCATAATGGGCAACCGTAACGTGGGCAAGCCAATTGGCGTGAAATTCATCATGCATTATTTGTAAATATACAGGTGAATCAAACTACCTTTTAATGTTCTACTACGGGCAAAGCCGTACGGGTGCCTTTAGTCACAAATACGAGCGCCTGACCGAGAGATAAGAAATAACCAAATATTTTTTTTTTCTACTCGCATTTACTACTCTGCTTCTGTATGTATATTTAAGCTATGATTTTTGTATGTATTAGTCCAAGAACATTCTTTATCACACTTATTTTTGCCTGTTTCACGTATTAATTAGTTACTTACGCAGAACTATTAATGAGAATCCGTAGAATAATATTCCACATAATGCGAAATGCGAATGCCATAGAGTTGCGCAAAGCTAAACCAACGCTGTTTGATACAAACAATGTAACTACTAGATGTCAAGACGCGAATTTAAATACGAAAAAAAAATTCCCGAGGTTCTTTTTTTCCCCAAGTTTTTCCCAAGAAAAAAATTTTTCCCCGAAGAATTCCCCTCGAAACCTATTTCCCCAAAATTTCCCCAGAGAGCACCAGATTTCCCGAAAATGGGGAAATTTCCCCCAATCTGGCAACACGCGTGACGGTAGACATGACCTGTTTTGTGACTCATCGTTTTGTTTGATTCAAATGTTACCTGGCACTAAGTGATTAGTTTTAGTGAGTTTTCGGTGAAAATTAGGTTTTATTTTATTGCTTATTATTACATTATATAGTTCTTTAGACATGTCGGATAGTTCAGATGATACACCTAGTCTTAAGCGTAGGCGTGGAGTTGTGCACGAAGAAAAATACAAATGGAACGCAATTCAGAATGCTAGGCTCAAAGGACTGCAGTACGTCTCTTACAAAGGAAAAGAAGTTCCCAGCAAAGATTCGCTGAATGGTCCCATTCAACAAAAAAAAAAAAAAAAAAAGATACACGATATAAAAAAAGTTGATGGAATGCACTGTTGGATATGAAACCCTTCCATGACACTATCATGCAATAGCCAACAACTGGCAAGGAGTTCCCAAAAGACTTGCCTGAAGCTGATTTTGTGAATGAGGCCAGATCTTTGTATACAGACATAATGTAGCGTATACTCTACTTGTATTTTTCGATTTCAGCAGAATAAAAAATCCTTTTTATACTTAAGTGTGTCTGTTACTTACCTTTGATACCAAAACAGATAAAAATTAATAATTTGACTTTATTTCAACAATAATTTTAAAAAAAAATCACTTTGGATACTCACTCATTTATTGCAAACACCACTTGAGTGGAGTTTTTTCAAAATTTATAACTCAAAAACTTAAAAATACTTTTTTAAACACATTATCCCAATAGCATGCTTTTGAATAGACAAAAAAATATTTGAAGGCGATTAGACCTATACTTAGCTGCAAAACAGTTTCTTTTCTAGTTTTCTGAAAGTTAAAAAAAAGGCGCTTACTGGCTTCACAAATAAACGATTCAATTGACGCGTTGAACCCCACCATTGCCGTGTACTCTGTGTGGGTGGTTAAATTTATTTAAGCTATTAGTTTGTTGTCACTCTCAGTTTCAGTAAGATGACATTTGCTTCAGATCGGTTATTGACTATTCCATACCGATGAGTTCGGTCTGGAACGGACGAATTTTCACTCTCCTTTTGTCACAATCAGGCTGTTGGTATATTGCATGCAATTAGGGATTGCATTCCGAACCAAAAATTAATACCATTATTCGGTATTTTCAAAACGTGATACCGGAATACCGGTATTTGAAATTTCTCGAAACGTGCTTGAAATCATATTGTTCGTTGCCACATTTCATAATTTTGTACCAAAAATTGAATTATTTATGAACACGTATTGCGAACATATGTAAAATGAAGGAACAAACTAAACACCCAACGTAACTGTAACGTAACTGACAACCCAACAAATTCTGAGTTAAACTCTAATTTAACATAGCGCGAAAGTCTTTAAAACTAAACCTACTCAGTTACGTTAAGTAGTAGTTTATAGGGGCCCCGACTTCATATGGTTATTAAAAATCAAGAAATCGTATATAATTAGTTAGGTATTAAAACAGCTCATCGTATAGTAATTAAAATCAGTTTTTATTTTATAATCGGGTGTTTAGTTAAGTTGATTTTTGTACAGGAATTGTAAAATAAATGTGATTTATTCTATTGGGTAGGGAATCGTATGTTAGTAGGACCAATTATTTTTTACTTTTTAAATCCTCTTTGTTTTTTGAAGTCGGTGTTTTTTTTTATTTGAAAATAATTTATTTTCTGTACTGTAAACAATCCATTTTACAGTCACACGTTTCCTAAATTTTGAACAGTTCATTCATTAGAGTTATGGTTTTGAAATGTATTTAATAAATTTTATCATTGATACCAAATTTCCCGCACATTCTGTCAGTATCTTAAATAAAATATTTTGCACAAAAATTACAGAATAAACTTAAGTAATGATGGCTAAATATCTCTCAAAGTTTAGTTCAAGTGTTGCTTTTAGAGGTACATCTAGGTGCGCTTAGTATTCATTTATTAAGATTATTTTAATTTTTTTCAAGAATGTTTTCCAAACATTTTGATTTTTGAAAAATCAATAATGATCGAACTTTAAAATAAGTAGGTAGTGTTAAAATAATTGAAAGGGATTATCTCGTCATATAATCTCTGCCGTATGCATCATATCGCACCCCGACAAGGAAAGGGACATAGCTCAAAACATCAGCATTGGAGAAAATCTAAGTTTTACGCAACAATTGTTTTAAACGATTTAGTCTCAAATATTACAACAAATGGAAAATAGTATAATGTGATGTTTACTGGTAGTTTTGTTGTTTAAATTAATGATGCATGCTTAAAAAAAAACATTTTTTCTTCAAGATTATTAAATATAAATGATGCGTCTTGATTGATTATGTCGTTTTCACGCCACCACGCACCATTAATGTAAGATAACATTGTGCGTGTTTTATAGAAAGAAAGAACATTAAATGTTGATTTTAAATCAATAGCTAGTATGTTTTTCCCAAATTTTGAGTTGAGTCACTCTTGAGATGCGCTCTTTTTGCAAACAGTTTGGTGGAAAAAAAAAAACTCTGAATTCATTAATAATATCGATAAAATACACCGCAACTCAAAATCGTACAATAAATTTTCCCTTGCATGAATTTCCGGAACATAAATTTTATTCTAAAACCTAATTACTGAATTTAATTTATCTTACATTCAACTTCCTTTTGAGAACGCGTAGATGATTGATATTTGCGTGAAAATAACTGAGAATATTATGTTTTTTTAATGGATAAAAAAGGAACATAATGTAGATAAGTAGATATCATGACTAATACTGTTTTTAAAGGAAAAAAATACATTGAAGTTATTGGAAAGCGAATGTATTTTTCAAACTACTTCCAATCAATATTAAAATATATCCACTAATAAAAATTTACCTGCAAAATACTATGCCGTTTATTTTAGGAGCTATCGGAGCTCATCAAAAAGTGTACAGATATACTGGATGAACTGAGGTTGTAACAAACAGCTTTATTTATTATTTTGATGCTTTTTAAACACAATGAGCTGTCCACAAAACTCACCTAAATGACATTTATTACTTGGGAAAGCACTCAAATGTGACTTTGAAATGAACGTCAAAGTTTTCTAATTATACTATTCACAAATAAATACTTTGATTAGTCGGTTCGTTTGGCTATTGATGAATATTGTGAAATTGGTCCGAGAAATGAACTTAAACACAAAGAAAATGCTGTGTGGGATATTATAAAGTTACGAAAATTTCACTTTAAACTACATAAAAGTCATACTCAAATAAAGAAGTTAACTGGTGCACTGGTGCCCATAGCTCATGATGATCTAAATGTTTAAAAACTACCAAGTCGGAACAGTAAGAAACTTAATGAGACTGTGTGTAATACATCTATGGCAAAATAATGCAATGAAAAAGAGGGATATTATTCATCTTTAGTAACCAAAGAAAAGGTTTAAAAGAAAAATGGACGAACGGAGAGTTTGCATTAGAGTCAAAGAAGTTAAAATGCAAAGTTTATTTGGCAATTTAATAAGAATTGTGGCATACTCCGGTAGCCACGACAGCAGGGTAACAATTTCCTATATTTTATAAAAGATTGCGAATGAGTTGAGACTTTAGAGAGCTCCAATTCTTATGGAATTTTGCTGTTGAATTCTGAAACGGTCGGTGTGGTCGGTTGCAATTCGTCCCCTGAGCATATCCAATTCATTCTCGATGAGTTTCATATCATCAAAGCGATGATTATCTTTACTTTAAAGGAAGTCCTCTACCAAGACCACAGGGGGACAACTCGCATTATCATCTTTGACTATGAATTCAATACTTACAGCCCCTCAAAATAGGCAAATATAAAGCCAATTACTTCGAGTCTGTACCTTGCATCATTAACAGATCCCTGCTCAAAGATTTGGAGGTTCTGTATGGCCATTAAGCATGATGCCTTATCACACCATGACTCCAATTTCAAATGGATGACTTTCAGTGATGTTTCCTCTTTAAAAACTTGTTCCGTGTTCTCTTCATATCGTTATCCGTCGAGAATTCGTGCTCGGACTAAATCGTTCCTTTACACGACATTGTCAAACTAAATTGTTGGTGTTCCAAGCTCCAGTTTAAACGCTGGATCGAGGTGAATGCAAGCTGGTGGTTTTCTGACATAAATGCCAACAATATTGAGTCTCCCGCAGACAATTTCTGTCTCGAATTTGTACTCTTGTTGCGGCTGTGAAAGTTAAACTGTGTTCCATGTCACAACTGCACTTTGATTTCGCGCACATTTTTCCAAATACCGAACTCTTGTTATTTTTGTCGTGTATCATCTTCTGTACTTTGAATCCTCTGTCAGTCTTGAGATCACACACTGAGGCACATCGAGCAGTCGAGCCTCTTTGGTTTGCGATAGTACAGATTCGACAGTTCCTTTCAGATCACATGCCTGCTTTATTCTTTGGGTTATCATTCGCTCTTTTTATTTGTTTAACTCAACGTTTAGCGCAGCAGTTGCGCAGAAACTCCTTCTTTTCGCGAGTCTGTTTTGCACTCATTCTCATGTGAGCCCAAGTTTTGCACATGTTGACGTCAGCTGCATTGTCTTCGTTTATGCACAATGCTTCACCTTCGAATAACGATTCTCCAAAAATACTTTTGAACAATTTGGCCAATATTTACTTACATTTTACCACATTTTATAAATTCTGCTTTAACTTTTGGACACTATTTTGGAGTCTGTTTGAAGATCATATTTAAAGTATTAAACACAGTGAACTTTATGCAGTAACATGTAAGCACCGAGAAGATTGTGTTGTTGGTATAAAAATATTCCCACAATGTAAAAGTTTTGAAAGTCAAGCTCCAATAGTCGCTTACATTGCAAATTGATGCACATGAGTAAAGAAAAGTTAAGATAATGTTACAAAAATCTTATATTTTAATAGTTTCCGACGAAAATTTATTCTGTTGTATTATTACACTCGAAAATATCACTGCGCTAAATGAACTCAAAGTTACGCTAAGTGAAAATGAAACAGATACACAGACGCGTGAAATTTCTTGAGAAATCGTCACTTAAGGTACTCATTCATACTTTGTTCTCTTTATTGTACAAATGAAATACAAAGTCAAATTGAGCCCTGGCATTAGAATCGTAACTTGGAAAAACGGTGTGCGTTAAAGAAAGTATGTTTTAATCTTAAGTACGCACTGTTTTAGTACTAAGCTTCTGTATCAATATGCAATGAAGAAGCATAATAAGTTCCTGACACGTGCTTTCTATACGTCATCGGATGCATCAGAGTATAAATCAAACAGAAACATCCCAAAAACAGTAAAAAGAAGCATTTTTTTGTTCTCACTTTTGTTTTTTGCAGCAGGATCATTTTGCTTAAACTTTAACAATAATTTAAAACGTAAGAAAAGTAATATAATTATCATTACTTTGGTGCTAATAATAGACTTAAACTTTGCAGTTGAGTTATGTATCCAGTTCTGGTTTCTAATATCCAAATATCGGGTACTAACTAAATATACTGCCTTATTGTGGTTGCTTAGAACTTTAGATCTCTCCTTCCGACTATTGATTCATCGTAAAAGCAAATCTATTTTACTTGCAGTTAACAAAGTCGTTTTAACTTACACAAGAGTACGAAAGTTGCCAAGTTCAATTTTTAAGTATAAATTATCTTTATTTATTGTTGTACATCTAGTTCTCATTTTCTTGAAGGTTTTTCTTCAGCTTAATGTGCTTCTCTCAGTGAAAATATCCATAAATTATCATACGATTAATATTTTTCTTCGTATTTTCTTCATACAAAGTCTAAAACCACTGTTTTGTTTAATGTTCTACTTTATATGCTTAATCATAAAGAAGATAATAATGATATATAGCCGAATGTTGCTGCAAGCGTCTGCTACAAACTACAGACACCTACTCTACCTTCATAATGATATTTCGAACACTATAACGTCAATTAGCAAACTCTTACATCTACCATTACTCCTTGCCTACACATCTTGCAATTTAAATGTGTTTTTGGGGTTCTATAGTTCCTTATTTCTTGCGCTTAGAGACTGGCCAGTAACTTTAAACATACTGTTTTATTTTCTCTGGAATATCTTGTGCTTTGTTTCTATATGCTACTCCGCTTCTTTAGTTACAGAAGCGATGAATCAACTTCGCCACCGTGTAGACAATTTGCCGGTTTATGACAACCAGGTTTGCTTCAGAAATACGCTCGTGCAACAGGTTCGTGACAAGCGGAGTGGATTTAAGCTTTTTGGCTCAATTGAAATCGGAAAAAGTCTCATTCTGACGACTCTAGGAACTTCTTTTTCGTACGGAATTATATTTGCTACTTTAGGAAATACTAATGAAGGAAAAAAATGTAATATATAATAAAGGAAAGAATAACTGAAGTTGAGTATGTTGTAATAGATAAAGGTTGCTATCAACGGACCACATAACTCTTTTAAATTTTTTTAGAACGTATTAAACGTTAGAGGCTACGAAATGAATAAATAAAATACTTTTATTATGAATCACTCAGAAATATGAGGTAAAAGTAAATGAATGAGAAAAAATATATCAGTTTTAAAAAGGTGAATGAATGAATAAATAAGGGTATATTGTGAGATAAAGGAATGTAAATGAAAGAATTAATAAATGGATGCATAAGTGATTTGATGAAAAATTGCAATAAGTAAATGAATTTTTTCACTTTGCCCCGCATGCTCTTGACTAACCGTACAAAGCATTAAAAATGCAGATAAGCATAAAATTTAACAAATAATTTCTACACTGAATATGAGTAGGTTTCATGTAATATTTAAAAGGTCATAATAAGATTTTTATAATTTGATAATAAAAAACATTTTTTACTTAAAACAAAATATTACAATACGAATATCAACTTTTAAAAGTTGCTTGTATTACCACTCTTTCATTTTTAGAGGTGATTTGAAATATACTACATGCGTTACGACATGCTTAAAATATTTGGTTAAAGCAGAGCCAAATATCTAACCATTTAATTTCTCCCCACATTCCCCTACTATTGTTAGAATGTATTTAACAATACGCACTCCTTATGAAATTAATCATAAGGGAGGGTTAATTGCTGTACCAAATATGGGTTAAAAATGCCGTATCAGTGTTCTATAATTCTTTCCAAAAACATACATATTGGTATGTATTTAACTGGCACCTCTTTATATACAAGAGTCTGCTTCATTTTCTTTTATACGGTTTTCCTAAAGTCATTGAAATATTACTTAAAAGAAAATTAAGACTACTCAAATGATCAAGTTATTTGAAAATCATATTCTAAGAGTAATTTGCCCAATTATTTTTATGGTTTTTAATACATAAACATTTTAATGCGTATGTATATTTAAAACCATACTGCGTAAAACCATTCTGCCTCTAAAGAAGGCAGAAGATCGTGCTAAAAAAATGGAGTGCAGTGAAGGTTATGTTAAAACGAACAAGAATATTAAGAATCAAGTAATGAAAACATATTACAATGTAAGAGGACACGTAAAAAATTTAACGTACATATGATTTTCCGTAAGTAACGGCCCTATAGCCAGGACAAAGGCAGATAGATATACGTGAAATACACCGCCAGCTCAGTCATTCCAGCCGAGGACTGCAGTTTCGTTTTTATTAGCACTCATCAGCCCGGCAAGGAGGTGAATGAGCTGGAGGTGGAGAACAATTTAAGGAAGCCAAGCGTGTCAAACAAACTATTAGCTAATACAGAATTAGCACTGCCTTGACGAGTGACCGAAGCAATGGTTCGGTTCAACGCGAAGATTGAAGGCAAAACATTGTATTTTCAGTACGTTACCGCCATATAGCCAGGGCAACGGCAGATATACAAGAAATACACCACCAGCTCAGTCATTCCATCCGAGGACTGCAGTTTCGTTCTTATTAGAACTCATCAACCCGGCATAGGAAGTGACTGAACTGGAGGTGGAAAACAAATTAAGGAAGCCTAGCGTGTCAAACAAACTGGTAGCTAATACAGAATTAGCACTGACCAGACGAGTGACCTAAGCAATGGTTCGGTTCAACTCGAAGATTGATATTTTATGTATATCTGCTTTTGTCTTGGCTATAGGGCGGTAACTTATTGAAAATACAATGCCTTACCTTTCAATCTTCGAGTGAACTTTGTGTTTTTTCACAACAGATATTCGAAGTAATATATTAATTAAAAAACAGAAACGCATGTTCTATACCTCAATGTCTGACATGTTGTTGCTTTGCCATAAGTATTTTCATTTTATTAACATTTTCCCAAACGTAAAAGCCGATTGAAATGTTCGTGAATAGTTTTTTATCGTAGTAATATATTAAAAATCGTATATTCTACAAAACAGTGATTTTTTTCTCTAACGTGCATTCTTTGAAATTTCAGAGATACTGTTATCACAAAAAGATACATTCTAGTGTAAAAAATGAAAGTTAAATTTTCAACATTAGTCTAACTTTTTTGTTAAATTGTTTGATGTTTGTTTGTACTATTACAGTCTTACTTTTGCCGGCCGTTAACTCTTGTGTGCTCCCTCTTGTTGCTTTTAAAACCTGTATGGGGCATTTAAAACCTTGGTGGTTCAAAAATACATATAAAAACGAGCTCATGTGTGCATCACATGACTTCCTTTTACTCCAATTTAATGTCATTCCCCCATTATTGGGAATTTTAATGTGATTCAATTGTTTACTCTCTAAATATCACCAACAAAGGACAGATTGAAACCAAATTTAAAAAAAAAATGAATTCTGAAATTTTGAATTCAAATTATGTTTTTCGCAATTACGAGTTGCGACAGGGCCCTACTCATTGGGGGATACTGTTTCTAGAAACAGCTCCTCCCCCCCAAAGCCTACCCCTCCTCCTAGGCGGTTAAGTGTGTATAATTGTGTGCGTGCGTGCAGGCGTGTGTGTATATGTAGGCACGCGTGCGTGCATGTGTAGGTATGTATGTGTACGTGTCTGTATGTATGCGTGTGTGTATGTGTTTGAGTGTGTGTTTGTGTTTGAGTGTGTGTTTGTGTGTGTATTTGTAGGTGTATGCATGTGTGTGTTGTGTGTATATGTTTGTGTGTGTGTACGTGCGTGTATGCATGCGTGTAAGTGTAGGATGTTGATGCAACATGGAAACGGTTTTCGCTAGAGGAGCAGCATCGTGAAGCGGCCGGTCGACAGTGGTGATGCAGAGGGTGCAGGTGGGAAAATAAAATCATACGAACGCCAAAAACAGTCAAAGGAAAGCAATAAGCAATCATGATTGCTCAAAAGAAATCTCCAAATTTGTTGCCAAGTTGGTGACAAAACTTGACGACCAAAAAACTGGCGATATATCGCCAAGTGTCCGACAAATTATAACATCACTGAGTTTACATCGAAATTAACAATGATTTCCCCCCAAAAAGGGGCAAAAGACCCCCTTAGGAACATCCGAATACAACCAAAAAAGAAGGTGCACAACTAGACCCAAATAGGAGTCTACGTACCAAATTTCAACTTTCTAGGACATACCGTTTTTGAGTTATGCGCTATACATACACACATATACACAAACGCACAAACATACGTGCATACGGACGTCACGAGAAAACTCCTTGTAATTAACTCGGGGATCGTAAAAATGGATATTTCGGGTGTCTACATTCCTAGGCATATATCCACGTGTGATCGGGTCGAAAAAAAAAACTCAACATTCATTAGGGGGTGAGCAAAATGGAAATTAAGGGCGATTTTTTAAGTGAAAATTTTTTTGCGAATACAATACTTCCTTTTTTGTAAAAGTAAGTAAAAAAGTTTATCCTAGATGACACCTCTCAATGTTTTTAGCCTTGTGGATAGTAATATACTGGAAGAAATTCAGCTTCCTACTTCAACTGAAAGAGGATGCTCAACCCCCTCCCCCAAACTTCGTAGTTATTGGGAGGGGGGTCAAAAAATACATTGAACAGAAAAAGCAATGCTACATATTATAAACAGCCCTATCGCCAGGGCTAAGGCAGAAATACATGAAATGCAACGCCAGCTCAGTCAATTCCAGCCGAGGACTGCAGTTTGGTGCTTATTAGCACTCATCAGCCCGGCATAGGAGTGACCGAGCTGGAGGTGGAAAACCTCTTAAGGAAGCCTAGAGTGCCAAACAAACTGGTAGCTAAGAAAGAACTAGCACTGACCAGACGAGTGACCGAAGCAATGGTTCTGTTCAACTCGAACATTGAAGGCAAGGCAGGTATATTCAGTAAGTTACCGCCCTATAGCCAGGGCAAAGGCAGAAATACATGAAATACACCGCCAGCTCAGTCAATTCCTGCCGAGGACTGCAGTTTCGTGCTTATTAGCACTCATCAGCCCGGCATTGGAGTGACCGAGCTGGAGGTGGAAAACCTCTTAAGGAAGCCTAGAGTGCCAAATTGCTTCGGTCACTCGTCTGGTCAGGGCTAATTCTTTCTTAGCTACCAGTTTGTTTGGCACACTAGGCTTGCTTAAGAGGTTTTCCACCTCCAGCTCGGTCACTCCTATGCCGGGCTGATGAGTGCTAATAAGCATGAAACTGCAGTCCTCGGCTGGAATTGACTGAGTTGGTGGTGTATTTCATGTACTACCTTTCACTTCAAGCAGTCGTTGGCGACAGTTTAGTAGAAATTAGCATCTTACATCATGTGATGTTATGGTGTGATAATGGCTTTGAAGTTAGGACAAGGAAGTTAGAGTATGTTGCACAAATGTGTGGTAACCGCTATTTCTATGTCAAATCAAAATAATTTTTGGCGGATCACCAAATGGGTCTATGTGGCTAATGTAATTTTTAGCATAAATTTATTTTTAAGTATCGCAATAACAATGAAGTCGGAAGAAGAAGACGGTTCAAACTAAATTTACTTTTCTTATTTAAATGTTCAATGGGGGCCCTGGTAGCCCGATCGGTAGAGTGTCGGATTCGGGCCCGGAGGGTCCTGAGTTCGAATCTCGATGGTCGAAGACCCACCGTCGTCATTAAAGGGGACTGAGCGACGTTAAATATGCTCGTGGTCTCAGTGTCCTCCAAGTGAAGCGATACCTCTGGGGGTGCTAGCACCAGGTAGCTATTAGCTCCTGTTCTAGTTCTAAATTCTCATTAACTGTTCGATCCGGTGATGGTGCTGCCATCTATCGGTATAAAAAATAATGGAGGCAAGGCACTTAGTATGCAGTCCTTGAAATAAATACAGTTGTAGTCAGTTGTGACTCGGAATCGAAATGTTCAATGAATTTAGGATGGGACAATTTTCAGGGTGCGAAGTGAAGTAATAAATTATTTTTATTGATACTTACCAAGAAATAATACACAGAATTTTTCAGTGAACACTTGCTTATTGCTGAGGCTCCATCCTTAGGCATTCATCGCATGCGTATTTGCACTTGTTTAAAATGCATTGATTTCCAGTGGTTTTTTTTTCTTTTAAATCATCAATTGCCGTTTAAATGTTTAATATTTGCAATGATTACTTGAGCTAAACGAAAAGGCCAGTAAATGCCTTTTAAAGGGTTCTAATCAAGAACATGGGATTGATATTTTTAAAACAACAGGCCTTTATGAGTCCATATTTTTTTGGAAAACTTTGTTTATTCTCTGAAAGATATTCTACACGAAAATTAGGGAATGCGTTTGGTTCAAGTGTTTTTTCTTTCAAATACTATTTACGTTTTGTGTCTCCGGGTAACAAGCATTTTTTATGTAGATGATTTTATTTTTTAAGAATACTTTCAAAGCGATGTGCTTTTTAAAAATCGATAATGTTCAAATTTGAAATAGGTACACAGCATTAAAATTCATTAAAATTATCCCTGTCACATAATATCCGCTGTATGCATCATATGTTAGTTTCAATATTATTGAAAGCAGTTTTTAAATAGAAAAACATTTAGAGTTCATTAAAAATATTAAAATTCTCTTGTTTGAAATTTTGAAACGTAATTTATTCTAAAGACCTTATTTTTGAATGCAATTTATATTTCATTAAACTTCCTTTTCAGGACAATTAGACAATTGATATTTACTTCCAAATAGCTTAAATGATGAAAATGGAACGCAATGCATCAAAATATGTTTGGTGAACAATACTGTTTTTAACAAGATAAAAATTACGCTGAAAATATTGAAAAACAAAATTTCTTTTCAACGTACTTTCAATCAATAATAAAATATTACAGCTTACTAAAAGTTTGCTTGCAAAATATTCTGACAATTATTTTGAGAACTTTCGGAGTTCTTCAAAATTTATACAGAAGTACTAAATCAATTGAAATTGGAACAGCCAACATCGTTTACTATTTTTAATATTTTAAACGCAATGAGCAGTCCTCTAAGTTTATCCAAAAAACATTCGTTGCAAAAGAAAGCTCTTGAATGAGACTTTGAAATGGACGTCTAAGTTTTCTAACTATATTCACTAAAAATAGTTTGATTGGTTATGGCTCCTGGTAATTGATGAAAATTGTCAAATTGGTCTGGAAAATGAACTTGAACACAAAGGAAATCTCAGGTGGATAATTATAAAGTAACGGTAATTTCCCTTAAAAATAAGAAAAAATAGCATTCAAATACTAAAGTTACTCTGGTGTGCAAATGTTATGAAAAATTGATGATTATGTGAAAGTTTAAAAAAAAAACGCTAAGTCAGAATGGCGAGAAACTTGCAGTGCGAGTCCTATACGGTTATATCAAAAGAAAACAATGCAAAAAAGGGATAATACTTACCTTTTTTAGCCAAAGAAAAGGTCTGAAAGAAAAATAACCTTACGGATATTTAACACTTTAGTCAAATAAATTGAAATACAAAGTTCATTTGTCAGTTTAATAAAGTGTATCCCCGCGTCTTGTAGCCACGAATGCTGGACAACTATTTCCCACATAATTGGGGAGCAGTTAGGACGTGAAAAAGTCTCAAGCCTTATGAAAAGTATAGTTGATTTCTGGAACAGTTTGGTCGGTGTGGAAGAGCTGAAATTAATCGCCTGGACATATCCTACAAACGCTTGATGGGCATCAGGAGAGTGATGGGATCCCTGCATGCACTAGTAACCTTCCCTATAAAGGAAGTCGTCCACCAGGACCAAACGTGAAAACTCGTAATATCATCCATGACTATTAATCCAGGACTTAGAGCCCTTCTAAATAAGCTAATATAAAACTCAAGTTCCTCGTCTATGTACCTTGTACTGGTAACAGATCATAGCTCAAAAGTGTGGAAGCTCTGTGTGACCATCAAGCATGATGTCTTCCCACACCATGACTCCCCTTGCAAACAAATGCCTTTCCATGATGCTTGCTTTATGAAAAACGTGTTCCACGTTCTCTTCATATCGTTATTCGATGAGAATACGCGTTCAGACTAAAGCAGGAATCGTCCCGTTACAGCACATTGCTACACTGAGCCCAACTCGATCGCTGGCGTTCCAAACTCCCAATTAAACGTGTATATTTGAGAGTTGGCGTGAGGTTAAGCTGATAACCTGCCATACATGCCAACGATATTGATTCTCCTGCAAACAGTTTGTCCTTAAACTCGTCCTACTGTAGCGGCTGTGAGTGATGAACCTTCTTCTTTGGCACTAATGCTCCTCTGACAACGATAACTTTTTGCCAAAAAGCCGTCTCGTTGAACTGTTTATGCTCTTGGCAGACCTTATACTGGCTGCCGGGAATTATCCCCTTCTTTTTGAAGTTTCTTTCAGAGTCTTGAGATCACACACTGAGGCACATCGAACAATTAGTTTGTAGGTTGCGATCGTCCGGATTCAAGCCGTCTGTTGATTGTTCCTTTCATAAACAAGTGTATTAAATGTCTTTGGGTCATCACTTGTCATTTTTAATAGTTAAATGCAAAGTTTAGCTAAGCCCCTGTGCAGAAACTGTTACTCTTCCCTGTGCTGAGGTTGACCGTTTTATACACATTCTCACGTACGCACATTTTTACACACATCAACGTCAGCTGCAATGTTTACGCACAATGTTCCACATTCAAAGATAGATTCTCCATGAGTACATTTGAACAATTTGACCGATATTTGCATAACTGCTTACGAATTCTGCTTATTATTCTGAAATCAGTATGTTTGAAGATAAAATTTTAAGTAATACAATGAACTTTATGCAGTAGCTTATGTGCACATGGAATATCGTGCTGTTGATAATAAAATGTTCTTCGAATGTAAAAGTTCATGAAAAAAGTTTAAAAATCATGCTCAAAGAGTCGCATCCAATAAAAATCAATGTAATTGAGTCAAAAAGATTTAAGATCTTGATGCAAGAATCTATTGTATTTTAAGGGTTTTTGAAGAAAATCATACACACATTTGATTTCTTTTTTTTTTTACATTATATTATATTATTGCTCAAAAATATCACTTCGTTAAATGGACTTTATTCAAAACTGCGCAAGATTAAAAGGAAATACATGTATAGACGGGTAAATTATCTTAGTAACTGGTCATTTAATGTAATCTTTCGTGCTTTGATCATTTTGCATCAGAGTGTGTAACTCGGTGAACACGTATGCTTTAAGGAAAAAATGTTTTCGACTTAAGTACACGCAGTTTTGATTCCATGCTTAAAATCTGTATATACATACAATGATGTATAACAAGTCCCTGAAAGGTGCTTTATGTTCCTTATCAGATTTACCAATGTACAAATCAAACAGAAGTGACCTAAAACCAGTTAAAAGAAGCCTTTTTTTGCTCTCAATTTTGTTTTTTGCATCAGGCTCATTTTGCTTGAATTTTTTCAGTAGTTTAAAAAGTAAAAAGATTAAAATAATTTTTACTACATTGTTGCTAATAATAGACTTAAATTTTATAGTTGAATCAACTATCAACTTCTGTTCCCTGATAACGAAACATCAGGAACTAAGCAAAGTTACTGCTACTATGTGGTTGCTTAGAACTTTAGAACTATCTTTCCGACTTTTAATTCATCATAAAAGCAAATACATTTTACTTGCTGTTAACAAAGTCATTGAAATTTATACTAGAATTCGAAAGTTGCCGAACTCGGGTTTTAAGTCTCAATTATCTACACTCATTACTGTACATCTAGTTCTCATTTTCTTGAGAAGTTTCTTTCAAATCAATATGTATCTCTCAAGAAATGTATCCATGGATCATCATAGGGTTAATCTATTTCTTCGTATTTTTTTCGTACAAAGTTTAAAACCACTGTTTTGTTTGATGTTCTACTTTATATGCTTCA
This sequence comes from Uloborus diversus, assembly GCF_026930045.1. Taxonomy (NCBI): domain Eukaryota; kingdom Metazoa; phylum Arthropoda; class Arachnida; order Araneae; family Uloboridae; genus Uloborus; species Uloborus diversus. The sequence continues at coordinate 9,069,593 of NC_072731.1, forward strand.
TTATAAAGAAGATAATAAAGATATATAGCCGAATGTTACTACAAGCCTCTGCTAAAAACTACAGACACTTACTCCACCTTCATAATGACATTTCGAACACTATAACGTCAATTGGTAAACTCTTACATCTGCCATTACTCCTTGTATACACATCTTGCAATTTGAATGTGTTTTTTGGCTTTTATTGCGTCCTTTTTATTGCGCTTCGAGATTGGCCAGTATTTTTGAACATATTGTTTTATTTTCTCTGGAATATCTTGTGTTTTGTTTCCATTTGCTACTCAGCTTCTTTAGTGACAGAAGCAATGAGTCAACTTCAAAACAATGTAGACAATATACCGGTTTATGACAATCAGGTTTGCTTAAGAAATACGCTCGTGCAACAAGTTCGTGACAAGTGGAGTGGATTTAAGCTTCTCGGATCAATTGAAGTCGGGAAAAGTCTCATACTGACGACTTTAGGAACTTCCTTTTCGTACGGAATTATATTTGCTTCTTTAGGAAATACTAAGGAAGGAAAAAATGGGTAATATATAGTAAAGGTAAGAATAACTGAAGTTGAGTGTGCTGTAACAATCGATTTTTTGAAACTGTACAAGGGAGAAACTCTCAGTTCGATATGATTACTTAAATTACCCTTTCGCAACATTTTTTCTTATTCAGACTGCTAATAAAATGTAATATATTGTTTTCTAATTAACCAATATCTTAGGCATATGGTTAAGCAAACTTAAAGTATTCTCGCAGTTAAAAATAAACTCTATACTATTTGTATCTCTCTTATTGTGCAACTTCAAATTTGCACCGGAACGTCAGCACCAGTCGAACCATTAAATAATGTTGTAGAATTTTGCACTATTTTGAATTAAGTACAATGAATAGTTTTTTGAAAAAAATATTTATGATATTCATTTTTTCCCCGAGTCCTCCCTATTTTATCCCTTAGTAACTGAAATGCTGTTGCTTTTTCATAGGTGTTCTTGTTTTGCTAAAATTTTCCCCAAAACAAAAACCGAATAAAATGTTAGTAAATGATTTTTATCGCTGCAGTATATTAAAAATCATATATTCTACAAAGTACTTACTATTGAATTCTTTCCATTTTCAGTACTCCTGGCGTTACGAAAAGAAATCTTTTAGCATGCAAATTGAAAATTATTATTTCAACACTATTGTAGCTTTTGATCAAATTGTTCTAAGTGTTTAGTAGCATTGTAAATGTTCTGCTTTTAGCAAAATTCTTGCAATTTTCACGACTTATATAACTATACAAGAGTTATTAGGCATGAGCGATTACAAAATGCTATCTCTCACTTTAAACAGTCATTTTTGACATTTTAGTAGAACTCTGCATCTGACTTCATGTGATGTGAATGAGTGATAATGGCTTTGAAGTTAGTAAATGGATGTTAGATTATGGCTACAGTACGTTGCATAAATGCGTGCTGTTATTGTTATTCCTTTGTTCATTCAAAATAATTTTTGACAGATTATCAGAAGTGTCCATGTTGTAGAAGTAATTTTTTGCGTCGACATAGTTCTAAGTAAAGCAACAATAATAAACTCTAGAAGAAGAAACGGTTAAAATGAACATTTAAATACTGAATGAATTTACAATAGGGAAATTTTCCTAACTTCGAAGTGAAATAATAAATCACACTGCACGGGAAAAATATCTTCAATATTCTTTTTACATAACTATTGCTACTTTTTACCTAAAAATGAATTTCTTCATCCAAATATGACACCGTTTTCCCTAAGCACGTCCCACATTTTGTAAAAGACCTTTTGTTTAAGAAGACAATTAAGTAAAGTTTTCAAAATCACTGGGTATTTATCAATATTTAATTAGCTATAATGCTTTGTCCTATTATAGGGTTAACCGAAAGTCTATCCCGGATAATAAAACTTCATTTCAAAAGGGATACTGATTTTGTAAATTTATCGTCTGCTGTATTTTACATTTAGTTTTGCTATTTCTTATCGTTTGCAATGTAAACTTCTTCGCATTAGTTATTTATTTATCGTTATTGCTTTCTTCTGTTTTTTGCAATGGCAACGACAAAAGAAATGCTACGGAACAGTTTGGTTATTAGGATGTAATGTGAATGTTGTTTTTTTCTTGCACTGTGTATTGGCGGAGATCATAATTTATAATGTTAACGTAGCTGTGAAATTGGAGACTTATAAAAAGTAAGAATTTGATTTATTTATTGCAGAAATATACTTATTTCTTGATCTTCCTGAAGTGAAACGGAAGAAACACAAAATAACCTTTTACTACAGTAATGTAACTTATGTATTATTGTCAATTTTAGTACCTGTTTATGATGATTCATCTTCTGACATTATGTATGTAAGTTTATGTAAATGTTATCAGTATATCTATTTACTCTCGGTATTTTCATTAAAATTAAATGATTGCCTCATTAATCATTTACTTGACTTTTGTTGACAATTATATTATGGAACAGTATATTACATGATCTTTTATTTTTAATTTTACTGAAATGTTTTTAAAGATAACCCAGAGAATTCATCAAAAATATTGACAAAAGACTTGACAACTAAAAATTACACAGCAGAACTTCTTATGTTTGAATAAGCTAAAAAATCAATTTATTCTGGAAAACTTTATGATGCGCGATGCGTTTTCCTTCTTTTTTTCACATTCCTTCTTCTTTTCAGAGCACGTAAACGATTGATACCGTTGTACAACGAAATTACTTTCTGTATTTTTTATCGATAAAAGATAAAATTAGTGTATCAAAGTTGACGTCGAAAATAATGGTATTTTTTAAGGAGAAGGAAATAACATTGTAACTATGTTAAAAATATTTTTTTCAGTATTTTCAATCAGTAATAAATTAGAAAATGTTAAAGATATTCATCTTGCGTGTTCAAATGCGAAACCAGAGTGTTTCAGAGCTCACAGAACTCGTAAGATAGTTTTCCAATAGAGTGGATCACTCTGAATTAGACACAGACCAAACTATTCGAGTAAATTGAGTTATTGAGTCCACTATAAAGAAGTCCTACCTTTAATTCGTTACAAGGAAAGTTTCATCCAGAGTGTTACAGAGCTCTCAGAACTCGTAAGATAGTTTTCCAATAGAGTGGATCACTCCGAATTAGACACAGACCAAACTATTCGAGTAAATTGAGTTATTGAATCCACTATAAAGTCGTCCTACTTTTGATTCGTTACAAGGAAAGTTTCATCCAGAGTGTTACAGAGCTCTCAGAACTCGTAAGATAGTTTTCCAATAGAATGGATCACTCCGAATTAGACACAGACCAAACTATTCGAGTAAATTGAGTTATTGAGTCCACTATAAAATCGTCCTACTTTTAGTTCGTTACAAGGAAAGTTTCATCCAGTATTTCAGAGCTCTCAGAACTCGTAAGATAGTTTTCCAGTGGAGTGGATCCGAATTAGACACAGATCAAACCATTCGAGTAAATTGAGATATTGAGTCCATTTAATTCGTTTCAAGGAAAGTTTCGTCCATCATCGTTCCTGTTGAATGTAAGTCTTAAACTTCCAATTGCAATGATTAATACTTGTCTTGATATTTCGTTGGTGGTGTCCATATCCAGTAAGACCTCCTATCAAAGTTTTCCTAAAAGTGAACTTGAACGAAAAGGACATTTCATGTAGGTTTTCCTAATTAACCGAAATGTCCAATTAAATAAAAAGATGATCCTACTCAAATAGTTCAGTCATTTTGAGATCACGTTGTAAGAGTTCAGCGCAATTAATTTAGTGTTTTAAAACGCTCGCATACTTGCGATCAAATAAAAAGAAATAAAAATGTTGTTGCGATAATTAACTACATCAAAGAGTAAAGAAGCTTTTTAGAATCAAGTGCTTTGAAGATGGTGTTACAGGAGTGAAAAAAATTGAACATCATACAATTAAAAGCAATTGAATTGTAGGGAACCACGAAAAGAGAAATGAATATAATTGACCAACTTTCCTTTTTTTTCATAATATTATTAACGATCAAATTAACTTGAATCTAACCTTATACAAAACGAAGACTATATTGAAATAACCATTAACCAAGAACAAAAAGAAATTAATTTATAAATGGTTTTGTCAATTTCTTCCAAAAGAAGTTTGATTTTGAAAAAAGTCAGCATATAATTTACGTTAAATGAAACCAAGATAATACTTTAGTATATTTAGTAATTTGACTATCATATTGGAAGAATTAACATTGATTTGTGTGTTCAACAAGGAGAAGTTCGATAGCTACTTCAGTAGGTAGCGTGTTAATTGTTGACAGCTTTTTACTTTCTTTATTCTCCTAAAATGAGTCTTACCAATAAAACAGCTAAGTTGCCGGATCCAGTTCAGCTTTGTACAAATAAAGCAATTCCCTGTAGATAAAAAAATCACCGAAAAATATTATCAAATTACCATGCAATGGTACGAGTTTCATTGTTGATGACGTCAGAGCGTTACTCGATCAGTGAACTCGTTATTATGTATGTTAGGATAATTTAGTACATTTACAATAGTATTTTAGAAATTGAAAAAGATAAAAGGCCAGTTTTAAAATATGAGTCCAGATTTCAAGATGATATATCATTCTGAAAAGATTTAACTTTTGAAACTTTTACTAGCATATAAAGCAACTAAATAAAAATGAAGTCAAATCACGTGGAAATGATTACTTTTTACTTATTTTACAGTGACACAATATTATTTTAAAAATAAAAATTCGTTCCAGGGGTAATAAAAAAAATGTAAAAAAATGAAAAACATAATGAACGGAAATATTCAGAGACAGTTTTCGTGAACACATGGAAACGCTTATAGAATCATTGATCAATTAATGTGTGTTTTTAAACTCTTAATGCATTAAAGAGTGTGTAGGATAAGTTACATTTAGTGGAAAAATAGTATATAAGAAAGTTTTGATAGTCTATTATTACTACGGTTAGAAGAATGAAATAATAAGCGATTTATTTTATGCAGTTCTAAAACTAATTAATTACTTTTAGTTTTCGATCGACTTTCATTACACTACTTCGAAGGCATTTATCAATTATTTTACTTCTGTAAATAATTAAATAATTTGAGTAAAAAGGAAGAAATATACGAATTAAGTTTTCAACTTAAACGAACAAAGGGGGAATTGTCATTTGTTGCAAAACGGAAGGAAATAACGGGTGAATGAACAAAGCGAACGCAAAAAATGTAAAACTGGTGAAAATTCAAAGAATAGGAGCTGAAATGTTTCTAACATAATCCAAGTTTTTTATTGTTTTCTGCGTTAGTAATTATATTATTTGATCTTTCTTCTTGTTTTCAAATTCAATCTTTTATGAAAACTTAAAGGTAAAGTGGAAAAACTCATTTTAAGTCTTATTTTAAAATTTAAAATATGACAAATAAACAAAGTAATTCTCTTAAACGAATTAGTATTTTGCAAGAGCAGCAGTTAAAAAATTTGAGCATACAGGTGTCGAAACCAATTGAAAAAGACATTATTTTACTTCGTTTACTGTTTTTTACGTCAGGTTTATTTTACGTCAATTTTCACAATACCTTGAATAGTAAAAGGACTAAAATAATACTCTTGACGTTAGCTCTAACAATAGATTTAAACTTTACATTCGAGTTTTTAAAGGATCTCTGGTTTCTTGTAGCCAAGTACCACGAAATAAGCAAACTTTCTTTCACACTATGGTTGCTCAGAACATTCGACCTATATTTTCGACTTTCGATTTATTCAAAGAGCAGGAATATTCTCCTTGCTGTTAACAAAGTTGTAGGAACATACACTCGTATTCAAAGACTACAAAACACGACTTGCAAATGCCAACTAAGAAGATTTGTTGCTGGACATATGATTCTAGTTTTCATTAAATTTATTCTTGATCTTAATCTTTTGCTTTCAAGAAATAAGTACATCAGTTACCGTGGAATCAATCTATTTCTTCGCATTTTCTTCATACACAGCCTAAAGCCAATGTTTTGCCTTATATTTTACTTCATATGTTACATAATCAAGAAGATATTGTTATTATATAATCGAAAATTGCTTAAAGCATCGGTAAAGAACTACAGACACTTGCTAAGCCTTCATAACGAAATTTCGAAAACGATTACGTCAATTGACAAACTCTTACATCTACAGTTGCTTCTCATGTATATATCTTGTGGTTTGAATGTGTTTGTGGTACTGTATGGCACTTTATTTCTTTCCTATAGAGATTCCCCCGGAGCTCTTAACGCACTGTTTTATTTTTTCTGGAATATCTTGTGCTTTGTTTCTATGTGCTGTTCGGCTTCTTTAGTTTCGGAAGCGATGAGCCAACTGCGCGACCGTGTAGACAATATACCGATTTATGACAGTCAGGTTTGTTTAAGAAACACACTCGTGCAACAAGTCCGTGATAAACAAATAGGATTTAAGCTTTTTGACTCCATAGAAATTGGTAATGGTCTAATACTGACGACTTTGGGAGCTTTATTCTCGTACGGAATTATAATTGCTACTTTAGAAACTACAAATAAGGGATAATGACTTGTAATGTTGAATCTGCTCCACGTGTTTCTTTCTTAAAACCATGGAAGAAAGTACGTCTAATGCAAAACTTTTACCTGCCGTAGAAAGTACGTCTCATGTCAAAACTTTTACCTGCAGTAGAAAGAGTTCATCTTATGACGTGTCTTACGAAATTACACGAATCTCAATTTCTCCTCATATTTTCCTTTCTGATCTGTGGTAGAGCAGACCTAAAAGATAATCACATATTTTGAAACCTCAGTAACTTTCAATCTCCGATATTTTACGCTTCAGACAGACTGACTTCAATTTATAATGTTAACTATTTTACTTCTGTTTAATAGACGTGTTTTATCGTTTTTGTAATGTTTTCCAATTCCATTTATTCTTTTTATTGTCTTAATGCTTTCAATGTATTTGGTGTGAACTATGTATTTTGCGTTCAACTCCAGCGAATGATGTATTCGTCAAGTGATGCTGCTGGAAATGATGAAAACAAGAGCGTTTACTTCCATTTGGAAAGTACAGAGGTGTGAAAATTATCAGAATAATTGTGATGTTTTCCGTTTTTCTTGATTAATTTTGTCTATATTTGAAATTATTCAAGATGAAATTTGTTTTGTTATTCCAATCAATATTTCACTTCTTTATAGTAGTTTTGGGAACATTACTTTGTTAAATGTTGGCATTTATAAGGTTGAAAAGCATTTGATCTAAAGTAATGAAATTGTTCGCATTGCATAAAGAATGTGCTTGTTTAACAATTGAATTTAAAATAAAAACCTGTCTGCTTGCTTTGCTACTGTTTTATATTTTTTCCTTGTGTTGGCCTCAGTATTATTTTATTCTTAAAGCAATTCTTTTGGCAGCTTTAATTAATTTATAATGGGCAACTTTTTTTTTTCTTATTTTGTTAAAGAACAATTGCGTGATTATTTATGCGTTTATTATTGCGTAAGTGAACTATTGCGTCATGAGTGAAGCGAGTGATATTTTTCCTAGAAAATTAGCTGCTATAAAGTGTCTCATCCAAGAAAACCACTATGCACAACAAGAATCTTTGAAATTCAAATGTAAATATATAAATTCCAGAGTAGAAAAACGTAATAGGAATGTAAATTTATTGCAAAAAAAAAAAGGAAATTGACTCATATTGCCAAAACTAAAAGAAAAGCAACTGATCATGAACTAAAATTCTCTCTATAAGCGTATGGAGTAAATGAATGTGATTCTTCTATTCGTAAAAAGCTCATCTCAGTTGAACTCGGTGATCGTTGTCCTCGTAAAGAGGGCTTCACATATGCTGTGACAAAGAGACTTGCTTGGGCAAAATTTGTGCATAAATGTGCTATTTGTAAGTAACTGGAGAACGATGAGAAATATTATATTTGTTTTAATTATTCAGTTAAATTCAAGTTGTTCAGTTTGTTTCCTAGTGTTAAATTTATTGCATACAGACTAAAGGCTCGAAACTGTTTGTAAATGTGACTAAAACTTTCTTTATGAGAATATTCCCAAACACATTGCATGCATTAAGGTACTTTTTACCTCTTAGGTATAGTTTTCTGATAAATCAATGCTTAAAATACCAAAAGAAAGCAGTCAGTATGTCAGGAGAAGTACCAGTAAAGAGTTTTCCCGAGTCAGATTACATAAACGGTTAACACATCGATTGCTAGGGACGAGATAACTTGTCCTCTAGAACTATGCTGTATGCGCTATGGACGAGATAACTCGTCCTCCAGCCAACACGTTGCTATATTTTTTTCCGCGGGTCCCATAGGCTTTCCTGGCTGTTCTGCCGCGCATAGACGAACATTTAGGCAAGGTTCAAAAAGAGAACACAAAATGGCACCACTACTGCGTTTGCTGTGAAAACATTTTCTGATGCAAGCAGGTGTCCTCGCGATCAAACGAGATACCTTATGTGTTGTCCCTTCCTTTGAAAAATATCACTGAGTAAAATTTCTAGAAAAAAATTTGTTTTGTATGCTGTATTATTCATGAAAAAGTCCAATAAAACTGTTTTCCTTCAAATTGTTTCAAATAATTAGATTAGCACAGGGAGTCCATATATAGGCTGTCGACAACGCAGTCAATGTGTTAAACACCCCACCCAAGTTATGGACTGAAGCGTAATTTCTGCTCATGGTGCTGGATGTTTAAGCAATGTAGAAAGCTTGAGAATCCAATATCCGCATGAAAAGGTGCTTGAACAGAGGTTTTACATTAGCGAAAAGTTTGGTTTCCAAATGGAGAATTCATAATCATGCTTAATAGAGTTCTATGTCTTAAAGCTTTATCTGTGACCAACATTTTGAATGAGAAAATAAATAAAAACACTTTCATGGCATAAAAACAGTCTGGATATGATCCCAATAGAGAATATTTGAGCCATTGTAAATAAAAAATTAAAGAAATAGAACCTCACAAACAAGAATTGTGTGACAGAAGGTCACATGGCACCATGACGAAGAAATACAAATTAATTGCCAAAAACTTATAAAAGGAATGCCAAGACGGATCAAATCTTACATAGAGAAATAAGAGGATGCCCCCTTAACTATTAAATATATCAATACTTTCGGTTGAGCCATGAGGAAATGTTTTGGCATTCATTGTCAGGTTGATGAATTTTCGTGACATCATTTTTTTTTATTGTAAGTGTCAGTGTTTTTAATTCTCCAGATTCCCATTATATTTTTTAAAAAAATTATGAAGAATGCACTTCTATTTTTTACAAGTACGTTAGTGACTTTAATCTAGTATTTCTCTTCAAACACCTTTTTTTTTTTTTAAGAAGATAAAATAACGTGAAAAGCGATACTTTGATGCATTTATTTTTATTTTTTAATGTTACGAATGACTAGATAAAATTTTTGCATTGCATACATTTTGCTTCAAATCAAAATTAGGCATTAATATTTTTAATAATATCGATGTTCGCCAGCGCCAACTTATGGTTTTTCAAGTGAGAAGGGGGCATTCAACATCTAGAGGGGGCGATGGGCTCAAAAAAGTTGGGAACCATTAATGTAAGCTAAGCAGTTTTATAGCAAAGTAAGTTTGCTGAACTTAACCATGAGGAACCACAGAGGTTATAAAGTGGATTCTCCTTTACTCTGAATAGTCATGGGATCAAACAAAAATTTTCAGATTATGAGGGTATCCATTATATAGGGAGGCTGGAAATGCATGCATATGTGTTCTCTTGCTTTAATAACTCATCAGTTTTTTGCTTGGTGAGCTATAACAGTTACCAAGATTAAATATAATCCAATTGTTTTAGTGGAAAAGTTTCGTTATGATTCTTAACCTGAAGCTATTTGATAGAATTCGTTTTTAAATGTCTTGAAAACTTCTTAACCTAGTAGTTAGATTCATTAAATGCAGTTCACTAAAAAGAAACTTCAGGGTAATATCGTTCAGCTGAAGGATTTCTGTGAAGCAGCAATATTCACGAAAATATTTTTTCGTCCTTCTCTCTTCACATTCCTTTTAATGCCCTCTAAGCAATGGGATAAAATGTTGAATGCATTTTAGGTTTTTCAATTTTCCCATAGGAATTCCAGCTCCAATTGTGAAGGTGATCATTGTATATCCCCTTCAGTCGGAATTATGAAATATTTGACCAAAAATGTTGATATTTGGTACACAGTGTACTATGGTAAAGGACAAAATTTTGAGTTTGTAGGAGAAAAATTAAAAGAGTTATGGCACGTCTAATATTCCAAACTTATATTTTTGAAATCAATATTTCATATACAAAAACGATAAAATACCGAACAAACTACATTATAAAATGTTCTACAAACAATTATAAAACATAATATAAGCGTTCGAAACGATTATTTAAAGATTATATATTTAAAAAAAATCAGGAAAAAAAACTCGCTTTTCAGATGAAAATCTATGGTGGGCAAAATGAGCCACTCTCTATCTCTCAATCCTTATATGTCAGTGTTGTCAATCTCAAAACGAAAAATTATTTCGCATATTATAATAAGCAGAATGCAAAGAGTCAACTACAAAAAAAAATCAACTAATTAAATCAATTATTAAATGATTAGCAGCTGTTTAAAGTGGTTGTCCGGTATACCGGACACCAGGTCTGAAGGGGATATAGAGATGTAATAATTGAATGGGGTTAAAATACTGAATACAGTTGACTCTCTCTATTCTGAACACCATGGGACCGAACTAAAGTGTTCAAATTATGGTGATGTTCATTATAGAGGGAGATTGGATAATGCATGTGTAGTATGCATTTTGCCTAGTGAGTTATACCAGTTACTGAGAAAATGCTGACTTTTGCATTGCTGACTAGGGCAATGTCTAATTCAACTCAGTAGGACCTAAACTCTTCCATTCATTTTTTTAAATTTAAAAAGTTTCATATAACATTCAAAAATAAAACATTACAATGCATCAGTCGATACAATACCTGAAGAAAAACAAAAGAATAATTTTTAATCTGTTTTTGCATTGTGTATGCAAAAGCACATGCAATGTCTCATGAAAGGTATGTGCTATTATCCAGGTGAAAATGTTTCTGGATGATTCTTAGCCACATTTTGCTTGAAGATAATCGTACTTTAAAAGTCTTGAATACTACTTTTTAAAATGGTTGGACGCTTGAAATATTGTTCAGTGGCAGACAATTCAGGCTCATATTGCTCAGCTGAATGATTTTATGTGATGCTGTAATATCCAGGAAAATATAAAATTTTTCTTCTTCCTCTCTCTATCTTCTTCTCCTTCCCTTTAATGCCCTTTAATCATTGTGATAAAATTGTGAATTATTTCAAGCTTTCCAGTTTGATTCATAGAAATTCCCGAGTACCGAGAGTGAACATGTTTAGTATATAAAGAGGTACTAATTAAACAGGCCTATATAGATAGACCAGCCTATGTATACTTTACGATGTTTTGCAGGGTCCTTGAAAATTTGTTTAGAATATTCGGGTGTTCACATTAGGGAGTATTCGGATAGAGAGCCCACTTTAAATTTCATTACACATTGGAACACGTGTTCCTTTAACCGAATGGCCTCGACTTGAGGAGAAAGTTGTGGTTAGATAAGAATGGAGGGGGGGAGGGTCATCCATAGTTGACATCTTTCTCGCTACATCATAATGAAGTTAAAAGAACCTGTTAACTTTTTAACTTTCGCTCTTGATTGAAAGTTTGACCTTTGCCCTGTGCGATCACCATTCAATGGTAGCCGCTTTAATCTTTTCGGCAAAAAAAAAATCTGTCACTCTGTTGTTACTCCATGGATAAAGTGTGCTTGTTGTATTAAAAATCTTATTCATTATTGCTCGTTGGAATAATATGTCAATTTGGTTCGCCTGGTTTAAACCCCGGATTTTCTTTATGATGTCTTGAGCGTAAGTTTCCTCGTTCGCTGATGGCAGAAATGCTGATGTTAAAATATAGAATCGATTTATTTTACATTACATGTCTCGTAAGTTTATTTACTCAAAATGTGATTTTAATGTGTAGTATGTATCTGTTCCCAACATAATAAACATGTACTCCATAAACTAATTTTGCCACACTTCGAAAAACTGTCATCAAAGTGGGTTCTTTAATCAATAAATACCGTAATTTCTCACAAAACATAAAAGTCGAGGTACATTAAGGTCGTCGAAAACTAATATTTTCTGCTTATATTTCAGTTATTTTGTAATTCAAAAAATATATAATTACTGCAGTTTTACTATAAATAATTGCTCTTATAACCTGTTATACGTATTGGATAAAAACATTGCTTGTGTAAATATAATCAACAAACACAGCTGTATGCCACTTGTGGTAGTTCGAAGCATAATTAAACGCATTAGTTTGTTGCGATAAATGTTTGGTGCTCTGCGGATGACTTATGCAAGTCTTAAGTGGGAGAGCGTTAAACAGACCTGAACTTAGAATATTGATGCGTATAATGTTCTCTGGTAAATTGCAAGATTCATGAAAATCTAATGATATTCCCACGCTGTGAATGATTTGGGATGTTGCTCGAAACCTCTTGTTCATCAGTCATGTTGAAATAAATTTTGAATACAGAAATCGATAATACTTATTGGATACTAATGACCTTGAGTTGTTACTGCAGTGCGTAGTTTTGATAGCTGCGCGAAAGAGATTTTTTACCTTCACATAATTCCGTCGAATCTTGTGTGTTAGATTCTCTTGGCATATAATGTGCAAGTTTTGTAAAGAATTGATTTTAATACAGAATATAAAAAGAAGAAATGCCATTTTTTATTTACACAGCTAAAAGCAATAACTAAAATAAGAAACTGATTTTTTTGGATCCGCGATTTTTGAAAAATGGAAAGTTAGGGGAGGGGAGAGAGACAACAAACTCACGATAATAGGTAGGATCTTTCTTCCGAAAGAATTAAGGGCAAATCAACGCTTTTACAGCAAAACTGCCATCAATATTATTTGCAGTTTTTAGGTAACAAAGAGCCTCTTTTTCAATGAAAAGTTCTTAGCACCCTGATATTTCAATAAACCTTCAATCGTAGTTATTTCTAATTATGAAACACATGTATGGAATATTTTTTGCTATTAGTGTTTAAACAACATCGGCTTTTCTGCAAAAACTATTTCCATTCTAATAAAATAGTTTTCAAGCTGAAGACTGAAAACAAAAACTACGTTTGTATTGCTAAAACTACGCAAAACGAAGCTAGTTAAAATTATACCTGCTTGCTGCGTAAAGAAAAAAAATATCTTACTTGAGCTTTTTTTTTTTTTTTTTTTTGAAATAAATTACACAGTAAAATTGTATGTGTTTTATGATTGTACTTAAAATAAGGTAAACGTAGCTTCATCGTTTTCAGATACAAGGGATTATTTGGAAACTAAGGTACATTTACTTATAAGACATAAAACATCACAGATTTTTTCAAAAAAAATTGATTTTTTAAATTCTTTACACGTGTCTCTATTATTCTACATAGTTTCTATATTTGTTCAAGCGTTTGTCATAACATCAAGTCGTAGACGTCTGACGACTGTGAAGATAACCAGTCTTGAACTGCTTCTTTCACCTCGTCATCTATGGCGAAGCGTTAGCCGCCAGAAACTCTTTTAGGTAGCGGAATAAGAAAAAATCACTTGGCGCAAAGTCTGGACTTCTCTGGACCAAGTTCTGAATCATCTGTGATCACTGATGGTCGACCTGGACGCTGTTCATCATGAATATTTTCCCGTCCGGCCTTGAAAGTTCTCACCCACTTACGCACTTTGCTGCTACTACTGCTGATTTGGGCTATACTCATCGCTTATATGTCTATGAATTTCCGCTGCTAAACGTTTTTTGTTGTCAAAAGCCGAATCGCTGACCGTATTTCATAGTCAGCGGGCTGATCGATTGTTTTAAACATTTTGAAGTAGCTCTGTATATAGCACACTGCAAAAATAGAGCAGTGCAAACGACGTCGTTTGATGAGCAAGGCATGCCGGGAGTTGGTACGCATGCACGTTTCAATGTTTGTGCGACATTCGATTAGCTACGGCGATTCGGACCTTAGTTCCGAATAACTCTCCTAAATTAGACTTGTTTTCCTTTGTTTTAGTGTGTCACTTAGTATTTAATAATAACCCAAGTGGGAAGTTTTTCAATGGTTCTTTTAATGAAAATTTACTGCAATGATCTTCAGGAATACAAATAAACTACGCTGCTGTGGACTGGTAAATGGCAGCAACCGCATAAATGAGTTTTCGAGATATTTTGAAGAAACGCGTTTTGGATTCAATATAGGGAAGCGTTGGATTTAGACATCTTTTTTGCGTTTTTTTTTTTTTTTTTTTTTTTTTTTTTTTTTTCAGCGGAAACCAAATAAGCAAGCTTGTACCATAAAGCTAACGTATAACAGATGACAAAAATGTAAAAAAAAGTAATAATAATTTGAATTTTGACATCTTGAATTCAAATTCTGTTTTTCGCAATCACGAGTGTGTGTATGTAGGCGTGTGTGTTTGTGTGTGGGGGGTATGTGTGTTTGTGTGTGGGGGTATGTGTGTTTGTGTGTAGGGGGTATGTGTATGTGTGTGTAGGCATATGTATTTGTGTCTGTGTGCTGACATAAGTGTACGGGTAGTTGTGTGTATGAATGTGTGTGGGGGGGGGGTATGTGTAAGTGTGTGTAGGCATATGTATTTGTGTCTGTGGGCAGGCATGAATGTGTGGGTAGTTATGTGTATGTATAGGTGTCTGTATGTATGCGTGTGTGTATGTGCGTGTTTGTGTGCGTGTATGTGTGCGTGTGTGTGTATGTGTGCGTGTGTGGTTGTGTATGTATGCGCGGTTGTGTAGGACATGGAAGCAACCTGGAGACGGCTTTCGCTATAAGAGCAGCATCATGAGGAGCCGGTGGACGGTGATAGTGCGGGGGGTGGCGGTGGGAAAATAAAATGATAGGACGCCAAAAACAGTCAAGTGAGAATAATAAGCAATCGTGATTGCTCAAAAAAAGAAAATTTGCAGTTACTGACCTCTACCTGCCATCGGCAGTATGCAGGTCTGGATTCTATTATAACGAGTCAAAAAGCATATGTGAAAAATAAAGAAAAAAAAAGGATTGCAGCTATTCGGTCCGGTTGCTATATCCGATTGCAATTTTTCATTTAAGAATCATGCTACTTGCTATATGGCGCTTGTTACTTTTGCCATACATCAATACAAAATTAGGTGAGCCATTATCGTGCCTAGAGCGATTTCAATAAAATACAACTTTCGATATGACAGTCGTACGAACTTTAAACTTAGAAAATTATTCAGTTTAGATTCCACAGTCTCAAAATTAGTGAACGGAATGAATAACGTGCAAAAAATTGGCGGTAAATAAGTCTACTGTTCTTGCTTAGTCTTCTTTCCTGTTTGAAGACTGGAAGTTTTGCTTTGCAAGAAAGGAATACTGCAAATTTATCCGTCTTATCCTGCGACCAGGATTGTTTAAAATACTTTTTAACTTTTTTTTCAGCAATCACATTGCTTATTGTTCTGATTTTGACTATTTTTTGCGTTCCTAAGATTTTATTTTCCCCCCACCTCCCTCTGCAGCACCACCGTCGACTGGCTTCACGATGCTGCTCCTCTAGCGAAGACCGCTTCCAGGTTGCGTCCATATCCAAAATGCACACACACACACTTATGCCTGCACACAGACACGCACACACACTCATGCCTGCTTACAGACACAAACACACACGCCTACATACACATACACACACACACACACACTCGTGATTGCGAAAAACATAATTTGAATTCTAGATGTCAAAATTCAAATTATTTTTTTTTAAGCTGAAAAATGCGATATAAGTTTTCCTAGTATGGCCTTTATTTCTGGTAATTGGTTCCTGTAATGAAAATTACGTTGTTATACGTCAATATTATATTTCCTTATTTTATGTCTCAGTATCAAAAATACAATCTTTGTCAAGCCACTGTTAGTTATTAATTGCAAAAGTTATTTATAACTAGGAAATGAATTTTGTTTAAAAGTACACAAAATAAAATCTACACCAAAACGAAAAATAATAAAGGGAGCTCCTTTGCACTGCACGAACTTTTTTACTAGTCGATTTGTCATAACTCAGCGGAAGTTTAATTATTCCTATGACAAACGAGCTGATGTGTGAATCACATGACTTCCTTTTACTCCAATTTAATGTCATTTCCCCATTATTGGCAATTTTAACGCGATTAAATTGTTTACTCTCTACATATCAAGAACAGTGGCCGAATTGAAACCCAAGTTAGAATTTAAAAAAAACCCGCCAAATTTGTCGCCAAGTTGGCGACAAAACTTGGCGACCAAAAGACTGGCGATATATCTCCAAGTGTCCGACAAATTATAGCACCACTTGAGTTTACATCGAAATTAACAATGATTTCCATCAAAAAAGGTGCAAAAGATCCCTTTAGAAACACTCGAATGCAACCAAAAGATGAGGTGCACAACTAGACCCCACTAGGAGTCTACGTACCAAATTTCAACTTTCTAGGACATTCCGTTCTTGAGTTATGCGACATACATATACACATACAGCACATACACGCAAACGCACATACGCACATACATACGTACATACAGACGTCACGAGAAAACTCCTAGTAATTATCTCTGGGATCGTCAAAATGGATGTTTCGGGTGTCTGTACGTTCCTAGGCATATATCCACGTGTGGTCGGGTTGAAAAAAAACTCAACATTCATTCGGGGGGTGAGCAAAATGGAAATTAAGGCCGATTTTTGAGTGAAAATTTTTTCGCGATTACAATACTTCCTTTTTTGTAAAAGGAAGTAAAAAATGGCACAGGAATCAGATTCATTTTGAACAATAATTTCATGATTCAAATTAGAGACTGAACATTTTGCACAAGTACTAGTGCCACACAATCGCATATTTTACCCAATCCTTTATCGCGCAACACAATTAATCTCCCATATGAATTTAGTATATGCTAGAATAATACACTGAGTGCGCTTTGCAAATAGCAGTACTTAAGAGCGAATGAGAGGACTTCATAGGGCTTTTAGATCGCAAGGGTTCGGGAGACGAAACAGAGTAGAGTAGAAATGTTAGTAAACAAGCACTTACTAAATATTAGTTTTGTAAAACTGAATAAATTGACTCTGCGAAGTCGCACCGAGTTGATGAATTTAACCTATTGCTGTATTTTCTTTAAATAGTCTATGCATAAGAATTTGTTTTTATATTTTGTGTGTTGCTCATATTTATTAAAAAAAGCTTAAAAGCAACAATTTCAAACTTGCCATGCAGAAATAAAGTTTCTACAGTATTTAATAATGTCAGTTTCTGTGTCGAAAATGTGCATTTCCTTTTCTTTAGTTTAATAAATCATACAAAGCTTGGAATTTTAAAACAATTCTGCAAATTTGAAGTTTATCACACGCGACGGTTGCTTATTCTAGAAATCATACACAGTGTTTTATATTTCTAAGAAGAAGAGAAGAGAGAAATGTAAAGCAAACTGTCTGGGTACCATACAGGGGTAGGTGTAGAAACGGGTTCTACAAAGTGAAGGTAAATAACGAAAGAAACAAGTAATGCAAAAAATACAGAAAGTGAATTAAAACAATAGCAGGTAAAAATTGTCAATTGCACTCTTAAGAGGCACATTTTGAAAAAAAATAAAAATAATAATAAAACAGTTTAGAGTTTTGAAATTTTTTTGCACTGATTCACCATCTAATAAGCAAAATCATAACAAATATTTTTTTAAAAAATGGGTGTTATTTTTATTTTTAAGTGGGGTTGCTTTAAATCGCTAAAACTAAAAATATTCTTCGTCAAGTTTCAATTTTTTTTCAAAAAATTATGCACGAATATCTAAGTTTTAATTTTTATTCGGCAATTTTAAAAATATTAATACAATAAAAAATAGAAAATACTTGAAGAAAATTTTCGAAAAATTCGAAGATTCTTCTTTTTTTTTAATTATATTTTTTGCAGTAAACTTTTTTTTTTTTTCAATTTGCCAAATAAAAATTAAACTTAGCTGTTTGAAAAAGATATGCTCTAAATTTTATTACTATGTTTATGAGTCCTTGACTTATAAGAGTTTGAATGTATAAATTTGGGAAAAATTGCATAATGGAGAAAACCGCGTTTAAAGATTTAAAGTTAAATATAATATTAGTTAAATGCATTCAACAAAAAAAATTACATCTTTCGTTCTAATTAAGATATAAACAAGATTCAAACGTCATTCTAAGCAGAAAAAAAAAACGGAAAAGCTTTTATAAATGATAAAAAAAATTGCAGAATTCGAAGATTTTTGTGTCCCGGACCCTCTTAAAAATATCTGTTACTATTGTTATTGAAAGCAAGATAGATCGTTTGGCAGACCAACAAGTTCTGAAAAGATCGACTGCCACCCAATAAAGGCAGTTATTTAATTTTGGTTTCAGCCACTTTCTAGCTCGATAAAGCAAGGGACAGCTGAACAAGTGGAAGACACTTAGTTCAAAATCAAGACCGCAAGCACACAAGTTGGAGGGTAGCAACTTGAAGCGATCGAGATAAAGATGAATCCGTAAAGACAAAGTTTCAAGTCATAGAACTGAAAGTTTGATTTTTCACGTACGGCTACTTTTACTGAACAAATCAGACAAGGTTTGAAATCAAAAATAGTTCCGAAAGTTTTTAATTTTAATAAACAGTACCTTTAAAAAAAAAAAAATAGACACAATTGGAGATCAAATGAGATTCGAAAGTTGTATTTTACTCATACGATTATTTTTATTGAACTGTGCGATGCAATTTGAAATTCAATTAACAGTTTCAAAATTTAACGGGTTTTTAAACGATTATTTTTCCTAAATAAATCCCCAAACTTGATATTAATGTTTCGAAATTTGTGGGTTTCCGCTTATAGAATTATTTTCTATTGAATGAACTAAAAGTAGGTTGAAATTAAATAACTGTTTTCTAAGTTTATGATTTTTCATGATGTGGTTTTTTTCATCAAAAAACAAGATAGAGTTTTAAATAAAATAATTGTACGTAAAATTTAAGTTCTTATGCGCGATTATTTTTATGAAATAAACCAAACATAGCTTAAAATCAAATAACATTTACGTTTTGCGATTTTTAAAGTGTGATAAAATATAACAGCTTATGCTGAATAAAAGCACGGTTTTTTACAAATGAAAGTCAATCAATGTCACATTTGTACCATTTTCAAGCTTTACGAAATTAAAAAATATAATAATAATAATGTAACGTTTTACTGTCATGATGAAAAGAAAAAAATTAAACATACATATTTTAGTCATCATGGGAAAAAAGGAAAGATCTTGTCTGATGGTGTTTTTTTTTTTTAATTCTAAACCAAAATCTGATGCATGCATAACATAATAAATTTGCCGATTAAATATTATATATTTTTTAATCACAAAGAAGGAGCTTAAACTTATGTACTCGTGCGTGCGCTAGAAGATATGTTTCTTAAATGTATAGTTTCGCTCACTCTCTGCAATAAAAACAAAAACTTTATTGATTTAAAATCTTTCTATAATGCTCTTTCTTGCGACAAAATCCGCACAAGGATTTTACATTAATGGTCCGTCGTGACACATAAAGGATAGAAGCAAAAGTGTCAAATCCTTAAAACCTCATAATTTAAAAGAAACATTTTCGAACCTAAATTGTATATTATGGATGTAGTTACTTGTAAACTTAACATCCTAAATGTTTTGCTGAAATTGTAGCATTTGAGATTAAATTAGTTAAAAGTATTCTTGAGCAAGAACCTTGGTTTTCTTGTTTTTTTTTGCAGATGTAATAATATAAGAGAGCTATTTTTTTTTTTTTTACATTACATTTAGGTATTTTTTTAGTTCGAAGGCATTTTCTTACACCTAAAAATTGTGGTAAATACAGAGAGTCGCTCTTTCAAGTTTACAGAAATTCGTTGTTTGTGTTGGAATCTGAAATCGCAACTGTGAAAACTGTTTGAAACGTATTATAGAGTGGAATAAAATGCCGTACAAAAATGCATTAGATTGAGTAAAAGAATATTTCCAATACTTGCAGTTAAAAGTGGCTGATTTACCGAGAATCGAATATTAGTATCCCAAAAGGCACATGAAAAAGTAATACACGTAGTCAAATCTAAGTATGTCTCCTTCCCTAAGGTATTAGGATGAGCCCCCAAACCTGTCCATTCCGCCACTGGTTGCACCACCAGGATGTCGGGACCTAATGCAGGAAAAAGTTTTACAGTAATTCATAATTGTAGTACCATGTTTAACGTTAACTCTATGAGTTTTCCTCCAAATAACCTCAAACTGACCCCTGACTCTGCTCTGCATTGCATTTCTAGCTCCAATCTTATGAACGACCAAATATAAGCAGAAATTTTGGAGATATATATTTAATTAATCACTTTTTTACTTAAGTAACATTCCTTTAGTTTGGTTACCGCAAGAATGAGTATACAGCCCTTTTGGTAATTTTTGGATCACCTGATTGTAACTCGAAAGGGTGGTGCGTAACTAAATCCTATTCTGGCAAAAAATAAATAAATAAATAAATAAATAAATCTTCTGCTCACCAGTTTTGAGTTAAGGTTCCATAACAGCATACGCACGTAAAGACGCCACAAGAAATATCAAAATTAATATTTCAGTTGTACTAAAGTGCCACAAAAACTAGTCAAAACTAGTTCACCATGATTAAAAGGGAATTGTGACTGAAATTTCAGTAAAAAAATATTTGTGTGAATGCAAAAATTCCTTGATTTTGTGTACGCGAAATTAAAGAACTTCTATGTGTTCAAAATGCAGAGGAACTGATCTCATAAAATATTGTAACGGATTCGGTGCGACTTCCACTTTCTTGAAATGAAGACACAGTTCTTGATAAAAACACAGGAAATTTATTTACACTATGTACAGGGAAGATCTTCAACAACTGCTAAATTATTCATCAGCAATTAAGCAATTATCACACAACACCGTAAACTCAACGTTTACACACGTATTTACTTCCAAATACGAAAACAACACAGCGAAATGCCTCGCTATAAACAGAGCAAAATGTTCTCAGTTCGAAATATCAACCGAAACTGACTGTTTATCCATCGCTAACGGCTTAAATACACCGAAAAGAATTTTCCACAACATTCTACACGTTTCTTTCGGCTTCCCGAAATGCGTAGACCGTTATCAATGAAAAGAAAAATAAAATAGGGGTCGTATACTTTAGCCGAATGAAAAAGGGGTTGTATATTCATTACGGGAAACTATTTACAGGTTACGTTACTACAATAATTACTATTTACAGGATTTGTAACATTGCCCCCTTCCTAAGGACTGCACGTCCCGGGCAGTACAATCCCCAGAAAGGGTGCCAAACTTCTATCACATGTTCACAAATACACACATTAAATAATAATCAATAATGCATAGGAAACACAATAATAACAAGAAATATTACTAAACATTAAAAGCAAAAAAAATATCTACAAATAAGATGTTATCAACCATGGTTGTTTACGTAATACTCAAGAACTATGGCCATAGTATGGGGCTAACCGATCATAATGTACAACCCTAGGTTTTGCATTAGGTGATTTTTGGATCCTCACTACGACGTCATTCAGTCGGTTAAGGACTTTGTAGGGTCCATCCCAATGCGACTGCAATTTGGGTGAAAGACCTTTCCGTCGGATGGGATTCCATAACCAAACCTTGTCGCCTTCGTTGAATTCATGTCCAGTAGACCTTGTGTCGTATCTGGTCTTCATCTTCTCCGCCGCGATGTTGATTCGCTCTCGTGCGAAGTTATGAACGTCTTCCAACCGGGCCTGGAGATCCTGGATGTACTCCTCAGGCGATGAAGGCGCATCCGGAGGACGACCGAAGACGAGATCACAAGGTAGCCGAAGCTCTCGTCCGAAGAGCATCTGAGATGGGGCATATCCGGTAGTCTCGTGGACAGCACTGCGGTAGGCCAGCAGGAACAAAGGTAGCTTCTTGTCCCAATCCTGTTGATTTCTGGATACCATAAGTGAGAGATTATTCAGGATTGTGCGGTTAAATCTCTCCACCATGCCGTCCGATTGTGGGTGTAGTGGTGTTGTCCTAGTTTTCTCAATTCCGAAAATTTGACATAGGCCCTTAAACACAGCAGAGATGAAATTCCTCCCTTGATCGGAATGAATCTGCAAAGGTGTTCCATATCTCGAGATCCAATGTTGGACTAGAGTCTCTGCTACGGTAGTAGCCTCTTGATCTGGAATGGGATATGCTTCCGGCCATTTGGTGAAGTAGTCGATGGAAACAAGAATGTATTTGTTCCCATCAGCAGTTCTTGGTAGAGGACCCAGGATGTCGATCCCAATTCGTTCGAAAGGAGCTCCAACGTTGTACAGATGTAGCTTCCCTCTGCTTCTCTTCTTCGGTCCTTTACGAGCAGCACAGGCGTCACAAGAATGGCACCACTTCTCCACGTCATCCTTCGCCTTGCTCCAGAAGAAGCGCTTCCGAACTTTATTGAGGGTTTTCAAGACACCAAAATGTCCTCCAGTCGAACTACTATGTATTTCTTTCAGAACATCTGAAATCCTGGATCGAGGAAGTAGTAACTGCCACCTAGATGTCTTGCCGTCGTCAGATTCCCATTTCCGGTGTAGCACGCCGTTCCGTAAATGGAGTGAGTTCCATAAAGCCCAGTATCTTTTTGTTGCAGGACTGAAGATGGAAACGTCCAGCCAGCTAGGGCGTCGACTGTCACTTTCCATGAACTCTAAAATTGGTTTTATGTCGGGGTCTTCAAGTTGATCTTTTCGAACTTGGTCATCACTCCATGGATCAGGTTCTGATGATGTTGGAGTCACTGTCACCTGATAGGCGGTAGGGCTAGTCGTTCCATACTGTTTCTCGATTCGGGAACAATAGTGGCAGTTCTCAGGACAGGGTCTCCTTGATAAAGCGTCAGCATTCCCGTGAGATAACCCTTTTCGATGCTTGATCTCCATGTCATATTCCTGGAGCCGCTGTATCCATCTGGCTATCTGGCCTTCTGGATTCTTGAAGTTCAAAAGCCAAGTTAACGAGGCATGATCTGTCCGAAGCAGAAATTTTCGGCCGTAGAGGTAATGATGGAAGTGTTCTACAGCTTTCACTATGGCCAGTAACTCCTTTCTGGTGACGCAGTAATTTCGCTCCGACTTTGATAAGCATTTGCTCCAGTAAGCGATGACATGTTCATTTCCGTCAATTTCTTGGGATAAAACAGCTCCAATTCCCTCGTTGCTCGCATCAGTGTCCAGGATGAAGGATTTTTCAGGCTGAGGATAGGCGAGGATAGGCGTTGATGTTAAAGCCTCCTTCAGTCGTAGAAATGCATCTTCGCATTCTTTTGACCATTCAAACTTTTGCTTGCTCTCCGTCAGCTTATGCAAAGGTCGTGCAATGTTGGAAAAACCCTTCACAAACTTCCTGTAGTACGTGCAGAGCCCCAGGAAACTTCGCAACTGATGGATGTTTTCGGGACGACTCCAACTCCTGACCGCAGATACCTTCTCTGGATCGGTTTGTACACCCTCAGAAGAGATGATGTGACCAAGGTAGTTCACTTCCCGGCGGAACAAATTACATTTGGACGGGCTTAACTTCAGATTGGCTTCCTTAAGCTTTTGCAGCACCTTCCTAAGATTTGCCAGATGTTCTTCGAAGCTGCGTCCCACGATGATGATATCGTCTAAGTAGACCAGACAGGATTCGTAGGAAAGTCCTCTTAACACTGTCTCCATAAGACGCTCGAACGTAGCTGGTGCATTGCAGAGGCCGAAGGGCATCACTTTAAACTGCCATAAGCCTTGTCCAGTTGTAAACGCTGTCTTCTCTCGGTCATCAGGGTGTATCTCAACCTGCCAGTAGCCGCTCTTCAAGTCCAGGGTCGAAAACCACTTGTGTCCGGAAAGAGTGTCTAAGGTGTCGTCTATCCGTGGAAGAGGGTAACTGTCTTTCTTGGTGATTTCATTCAGTCGTCGGTAATCGACACAAAATCTGATGGAGCCATCTTTCTTTCGGACCAAGACGATGGGAGAGGCCCAAGGACTGGATGAAGGTTCGATTACATCATTCTCCTTCATCTCTTTCAGGAGGGTCTCAACCTCTTCCTTCTTGGCGAACGGTAGTCGTCTTGGATGCTGTTTAATAGGGGGGTGTTCTCCAGTGTAGATCCTATGCTGCGTTAAATTCGTCCGACCCACATCCTCCGATGTAGATGAAAACAGATGCTTGAAGTCGTCCACCAATTGTTCCGCAGCAGTTCTTTGATCTTTCGTTAATGGTGCACTCCCAATTAACTTCGATGTCAAGGACTCAGAAGACACAGTCTCGGGGGAATTGATTCTTCTAATGATGCAGTTTACTGGAGTACAAGTTGCTAACACTTCACCTTTCCGGATATTCCTTGGCCTTTCACTCACGTTGGCGACTCTCACGGGAATTACATCCTTAGAAAGGTCCACAAGCGTAGATGCTACCAGCACTCCTTTTGTCACCTGTCACAGTCTGGAGACTTACGCGTGGCGATGTCCACAGCAGTTTCAATCCAAATTCACGAGCCACATCTGTCCTAACGATTGTCACATTGGCTCCAGTGTCGACAATCAGTTTGCAAGGATTCCCATTTACATGGGCGTAAATGAAAAGTCCATCACTGCCACTACTAGAAGAGGAAATCTGCAGAGCTCTAGTGGTGGTGATTTCCTTCCCTCGCGTAGCTTGGCGAGCCGGACAACTCCTTCGCAGGTGTCCTTCACTACCGCATTTCCAGCACTTCTGCTCTTGTTTCTTTTGGGCTGTTATGCTGCTCAGATGTCTTGTCAAATCACCGAGTTGTCTCTCAAGTTCAGCGAGATGGGACGACCTGGAATCAGACTCATCAGCTTCCTGAGTCCGGATTAGATGGCGATCCACACGGGTTGCTTCTTGGGCGGCCTCGTATCTCATCGCATACACAACAGCAGAATTCAGGTCTTTGACATCCGCCATCCGTAGAGCTTTCTGGATTTCCGGATCTCGAACCCCGTCGATGTAGTAGTTGAGTGCCAGGTTGTCTCGAACATCCGCAGGGCAGTCGTAAAAAGCAAGATGAGACAGTCTCTCGATGTCCGCCGCTAGCTCTTGCAGGGTTTCCCCGGTTTTCTGGAAACGGGACTTCAACTGGAGTCGGCTGAAATCTTTCTGGCACTTCTCACCGAAGCGAAGCTCCAACGCAGATGTGAGGGCGGCGAAATCCAGGCGCTGGCTGTCCGGAAGGGTCTGGAGAATGTCCGCTGCGTCACCTCTCAGCGATGCTGCAAGATGGCAGGCCTTGGTAGCAGAGTCCCATCCGTTCGCTTCCGCCACTATCATGAACTGAGTTTTGTAAACCTGCCACGAAGTTTTCCCATCAAATGTGGCAAGTTTAATGGACGGTCGAGCAACCGATGTGGGAGCGCCAAACTGTACAGAGCTGCTTTCCGCGGTCGCCAATCTCCTTTCCACGTCCTTAAAGATCTCTTCTTTAAGTAGATGAAATCTTCTATCTTCATCTTCAAATTTATTTTCTACAGCATTGAATCGGCTTTCAACGGTATTAAATTTTTCTTCAATAGCATCAACTCGATGCTCTATGTCATTAAATTTATTTTCCATCACAGTCTTTACCGAAATAAGGTCGTTTTTAATTTCTTCTTGGTTAGACGTTAAGTCCATTTTCAGCACAGTTAAATCGCTTTTTAACTGGTCTTGATTTGCCAACATACTTGCAGTCAGATCACTTTTTAATTGTTCTTGATTAGCCGCCATACTTTCAGTCAAGTCGCTTTTCACAGCATTAATTGCTTCCAGAAGTTGTTTTAATTGGTCATCCATTGCGCGAGTAATCACCATAAAAACAAAGTCTATAAATTCAAACAGTCTTTATGAAAAAATGTCCAAAGTCAAACTTACTCCAAGAAAGTCCAGAAGAAGCCCCACGTTGGGCGCCAAATTGTAACGGATTCGGTGCGACTTCCACTTTCTTGAAATGAAGACACAGTTCTTGATAAAAACACAGGAAATTTATTTACACTATGTACAGGGAAGATTTTCAACAACTGCTAAATTATTCATCAGCAATTAAGCAATTATCACACAACACCGTAAACTCAACGTTTACACACGTATTTACTTCCAAATACGAAAACAACACAGCGAAATGCCTCGCTATAAACAGAGCAAAATGTTCTCAGTTCGAAATATCAACCGAAACTGACTGTTTATCCATCGCTAACGGCTTAAATACACCGAAAAGAATTTTCCACAACATTCTACACGTTTCTTTCGGCTTCCCGAAATGCGTAGACCGTTATCAATGAAAAGAAAAATAAAATAGGGGTCGTATACTTTAGCCGAATGAAAAAGGGGTTGTATATTCATTACGGGAAACTATTTACAGGTTACGTTACTACAATAATTACTATTTACAGGATTTGTAACAATATTAAGTAGATCAGTATTTAAATTACATCTCCGTCTGAACCATCTCCTCAAATGGAAGATGATTCAGAATTTCTAATGAATACGTTACCTCTAATTATCTCAGCCACAGTTATTCCCAACCACGATTCCGTGTGCCGATGCCACAGTTAACTACAAACTGTTATAGCTTGGAAGATATGCAATATTCATCTATTGGGGGGTATGCTTCATGCATATCAGCAGCTTGATGTCAGCTAAATATTAAATTTTAGACTTCCTAACACTGAATTATGCGAGTCTTCATCTTTACACTATGACGAATTCTGAAAATGGCACTTCTAGTAAAACGGTCTGACTAGTAAAGAAAATCGGAGTTTTATCATACAATTTTCGTTATTTGAAAAGAATAGTTAGTTTTATAGAGCATGGAGTCCGGATGAACGATAACTGTGCGCTTGCAACCGGCATACATGCTTTTTTTTTTTTTTTTGAGCAATCACGATTGCTTATTGTTCTCATTTGACTGTTTTGATGTTCCTATGATTTTATTTTACCACCGCCTCCCTCTGCCGCACCACCGTCGGCCGGCCGCTTCACGATGTTGCTCCTCTAGCGAAAACCGTCTCCAGGTTGCGTCATACACCTACACACACACACAGACCTACACACACACATGCACCTACACACACATACACCTACACACACATACACCTACACACACATACACCTACACTCACATACACCAACTCACACATACACCAACACACACACGCACACAAACACACACGCACACATAAACACTCACGCACGCACGCACACACACCCACATACACACTCATGCCTGCACACAGACACAAACACACCCACCTACACACAAACGCACGCACACATACGCACGCACACACACACGCGCACATACACACATTCATGCCTGCACACAGACACAAACACACGCCTACACACACACACACACACTCGTGATTGCGAAAAACATAATTTGAATTTAAAATGTCAAAATTCAAATTATTTTTTTTTCCTTTTTTTTTTTTTTTTTGGTCGCTCTGTGTACTGATTTACTCAAACTAACTACTAAACGTGATCAAGTTAGTTATAATGGCGTTTTCAAACAGATCTCGTTGATATATTGGGTGGGGCTGCGAAGTCTAAGACTGATTGATTTTGGAACAAAAGATTCAGGAGTCAATGGTTTAGGATTTCAAGTACTGGAGCCGAAGTAGCTCATCTTATATAATTAAACACTGAGTATGTTTTCGTATACATGGTAAGATCCGAAAGTAATGAGCCTTCGTTTAAAAAGACAGAGTTTTTGAGCTCATCGATACGACTGACTAATGGTTTTAAAGATAGGCACCTCCTGCAATAATGTAAAAATGTACTTCTGTAGGCGACTTTTCCATGACTCAGAGGCATCCCTGAAGTCTTGTTCCGGGATCTCGTGTCCCGTGCAAGGTCTGCCTTGACATGTGCTTCGATGAAGTCGAAACGCTTTATGTTCAGCTCTTTTTTTGATAGTGGAAACAAGAAGAAGTCAGGAGGTCGCAAGCCCGGACTTTAGGAAGGCTAGGACACCACAGGAGCGTTGACTCGGACCTTCTTCAGTAAGAACTCTCAGCACAAGTTTCGCGCGGGCTTTCCGCATGTGCAACTTCTCTGTAACAACGCATTGCACCGTTGTCTCCGATAAGTCCAGGGCTTTTGCCACTTGGTAGAGACTCAAACACCAGTCTGTGATCAAAAATTTTCACAGTCGTTTGCACATTCACGTTAGTACGGGCCGAGGACCGGCGTCCATACTGGGGTTCGTCAGTCACCACTTCCCGGCTTCGTGTCACTTTTCTACTTGCAAATTGGACAGACACTCAGTCCCAAAGTCTATTGAAAAATTGTGAACTTTTGGGGAGGAAACCGGAAGCAAAGTTTAATCTCTTTGCGTTGCTCTGACGAATTTTTACATGTCACCGTGTCACGCACCACCGTATAGGGGTTACTGTTAAAACTGATGGTACCACTCCGAAAGCTGGAAAGCAACTGACCTGCGTTGCGCTGTTAAGCCAACAACCCCCCACCACCGTCCCTGCCAAGCGGAGCGAGCTGCAGGGTGTGCATGCGTCAGTATAACGTGAGGCTCATTACTTTTAGATCGTAACATGTATATAACTAAAAACTGAGAGTATCTATGTATGTACCTATGTATGTATCTATGTCCAAGTTACTTCTCCCGAACGCCAGCGAACTGACCAGCGAATCAGGTATCGATAGATTCGTAATATTTCCGTCTTTATGTTTCGCTATTCAACATAATCCTCCAGTAATAATTAATGTATGTACCTATGCGTATGTACCTATGCATGTACTTATTATCTATCTATATATGTATCGATGTTTGTATCTATGTCCGAGTTACTTCTCCCGAACGCCAATGAACGGACCATTGATAGATTTGTAATTTTCCCGTCTTTATGTTTGAATATTTAACATAATCCTCCGATAATAATTAGTGGAGAATATCAATAAAAAACTATTAATTATGATACTTGGATTTCAACACAAAATCCCTATTTTTCGAAGGCTTTCCTCCATTCAAATTATTATTCGTCCCTTCAACTAAACTTTCCTTAACAATGCCTTTATTAAAATTTGTAGCGTGAAGAAAATCATTGAAAAGAAAGATCTGTTGCCATTTTTTCCCTCGAATACGAACAAATAAAATTCTGGCTTTTTTTTTTTTTTTATTATTGATGGAAGCTTTTCTGTAATCGTGGGATTTAAAATGTTTCCTTTTTGGTTGTTTTACCGCAAGCTGCCACAAAATTTTACTGTTTTTTTTTTTTTTTTTCAAAACTGATTGTTGAACACGAGTCACTAGACATAACTTCTATTATCGAGGTATACCGTGCAAAGCCGGGTGACGCAGCTAGTTTTCCCTTAAAGTTAGCAACTGCCAGTTCTTGTGGAGTCGCGCCTTGTTTGTTCTAACGATTTCTCAAATTAAAAATTCGCAATAAATTGCTTCTTTTTCTTTCTCTCTTCTGCAAAACTCTATTATCGAGGTATACCGTGCAAAGCCGGGTGACGCAGCTAGTTTTCCCTTAAAGTTAGCAACTGCCAGTTCTTGTGGAGTCGCGCCTTGTTTGTTCTAACGATTTCTCAAATTAAAAATTCGCAATAAATTGCTTCTTTTTCTTTCTCTCTTCTGCAAAACTCCAAGGCATTTAATGAACCAAATCATACTTTATATAATGTACCTAATAATTATAAATTTAAATGTAGTTTCGAAAGCTATGTCGCCACTTACATGAACATAAACGATTTGAATTGCTTTCTGTGAAAAAGACTTAAGTGATTTTGGAAATTTTTCTCCGAACTTGTATTCTAGGGAAGCATGTTCTTTGTTGAATTTCCTAAAAACACTTGTAAAATCTCTTTATCTCGCAGTCAAAAAATAGGTGCGTGAGACAATAGAGTTCAAACCCTAGTTATTAATTTCATAAGGACTGAGTAGTTTCAATGGCAGCCGAAAATTCTGAAGGATGAATTCTAATTGAAGTTTTAAGAAGCAATCAGGAAGTTTGCCCACAGCTTTTTACTGGTTCCAAGAACTTAAACTGAATGAGGTTGTTTCCTTCAGTCAAAAGTACTACTTTTAGTCACTGAAATTGATAGAATGAGTAAAAAAAATAACACGAACTCAGAAAATACTTTCATTTTCCCAACAGTTGTTTTTTAATTGATTTTTTAAAATGTCCGATTTTTCAAACAAGGCGTGGTCTTTATGACGTCACAAATGATGCAATTTGGCTCATCTTTCTACCACGTTTCCACGTTATGATAATCAAGAAGCGAATTAAATATTGCACTCTACGCTTGCTATCAACCATATCGTTGCCAATACACGTGAGTAAAGATGCAAATTAATTTTTTTTTCCGTGAATGGCAACACTGAATGGCATTTCATCATTTGTGATGTCACACGACAGAAATGTAAACAATGAAAGCGCACCGATCTAAGTAATTTTTTAAAAATATTAAACTTGAACAAACTATTTAAAAAAAAATGGTCAGATCATATATTTTTAAGCATGCTCTTTCAGAAAAAAATACTTTTAAAATTTTGGAAACGACCCCATTCCGAATAATTCCTTAAAGGTAAATTGAAATGATCTCAAATCTTTAAACA
This sequence comes from Uloborus diversus, assembly GCF_026930045.1. Taxonomy (NCBI): domain Eukaryota; kingdom Metazoa; phylum Arthropoda; class Arachnida; order Araneae; family Uloboridae; genus Uloborus; species Uloborus diversus. The sequence continues at coordinate 9,100,319 of NC_072731.1, forward strand.
TAAAGTTCCTTAATGGCAAATATTACTTGCAGTTTTTCCTGCCTTTTTAATTCAAAAGGCACATGATGTTTGATTGAATGAAAAAAGAAAACTTTACCAGATTACAATCAGAAAAGCAGAAAAAAGGCCACAAGTTAGAAAGTAAAACGATAGAGTGCTTTGCTCCACTTATTATGTATCGAGTCCAGATTTGAGCTGCATCTGATAAACACGTTAATAATCCATTGCAAAGAACATTTGCGTTTAACTATAAAAAAGAAAAATAAAGTACATCTGTTATAAAATATTTTTCTCTGGCAACAACATAAAACGTTTTTTAGTTCTCGATTTTGCATTCGGTCTTTTAATAACAATTAATGCAATTATTTGTTAATGTTTTGTCTCTGTTTAATTTCTGGCAGAATTAGACCAGGCTTTTGGGATTTCAAGTGACCAATATGAAATAACAACAACGGGACATGTCTCTCAAACTCTTATTTTTTAAATAATAGACAAAGCCTCCCCCCCCCCCACGACTCCCACATTTTTGCCAAATTATCAAGTTTTGAGAGTTTTGCATTAAAAATTTCATCTCACTTTTCTCACATCGAACCCTTATCCTGCCAGGCCTCTCTTGCTGATATATTTCCAAGCTCGCCCATGGACGCCCTAAATTCTTTTTGACTTCCCCCAAACCTAAAAATCTGCCACTAATGAAGCAGCTGCAATTTTCGGCTAAAATAGAGTGATCTGTGTGTTTTCCGATAGGTACAAAACTTTCGGAAGGGGGTAATTTCCTACATCTACAAGATACATTAAAATAATTCAGTCTGCATTTCAATATCAGCTGAAGAACACTCAAAATAAACATTTCCAGACCTTATTTAAAACTAACAGCACATTAAAAACGCTTTTTTAATGTGCTGTTAGTTTATTTCAAATATAAGTTTAAAACGGACAGTTTGCCGAATGAAAAAAAAAAAAAAGGTGCAGGGATCTAAGAACGAAAGAAAAAAAAAGATAAAGCATTCTTACAGGCTTTGAAATATTGACAGCACATTAAGAAGGCATAAAAGCAGTTAAAACATCAATTTAAAAGAGACACATTGGTAGAAAAATTAGTAAAGATGCAAAACTATGATGGAGGAAAAGGTAATGTATGCCTGAATTTGAAACCTGGTTTATTTCTTAAAATAATAGCAATAAAAACACAAACAAATCCATAGCAACTGTATTTTAACCCCATTGCTTAACATATTATAAATAATTAATTCGCCTAAAGATGGTTTAAAATATTTCTTATAATAATTCTAATTAAAATGGATAGTTAAAAAGTCAGGAAAACTTTCAGGAGAAAAAAATTACAAACACATTGAACATAAATCATTCCGTCACGAGGATACAAATTTCATTTCCAACTTAAACATAAAATAGTAAGTTAAGAATTCATTTCTTCTGTTGAAAAATCTAAAGAAACTATTTTAAAAAAAAGGCTCGTTTTAGAAAAATTAAATTGCTTAAAACACGCAAAACAGATCACGTATTCCAAGGCATCTTGTGCATTTAATGCCTCCATTTTATTGATTCTTCTCGCGTCCTCTTCTTTATATCCCAGAAGATCAGCTTCCCTTGCTTTTCTTTTCTTTTTTTTTCTTTTCTTTTTGCTTGCAATCTAAGCTTCGTTCCATCTCCAAAAAACTCTTTTTACGACACTTTTTTTTTTATCTTTCTCTCCCAGTTCTTCCTTTACTGGGAAAACTCGATGCAATTTTTTATCCCTTTCTCTTGATGGCACTTTCGTAGCTGAACTTGTCGTCAGAGGTTCATAAAAATCTCTGCTGAAATGATTTACGATTCCCACCACAAGAAACTCAAAGCTAACACCCTGATCGCTGCAGAGCTGTAGTGTATCAATCCATTTGCACAGATGTAACATTTTTACGTACATATTTCGTCTTGATGTTTGAAACTTTGGTTTATAATTTCTATATACTCGTTTATAAGGAATCTTTAAATAAAGTATCAACTTTCGAAAAAAAAATTATTGTCTTTAAAAATTAATGATTTGTACGTGTTGCGGGGGGTATTAGTACGATCACACCCGCAACAATTACAAATCATTATTTTTGCAGTAAACCTGGATTATCCGGAATTACTGGAGCCGAGGGCAATCTGAAAAAATGAAAATCCGGATGTTTCGGGCACAAAGCAAAGCACATTCAAGCACACTTATCTTTTATTACAGAAAAAAAAACTCATTTAGTTTTTTTTAAGGATAAAATATTGTCGTTCTCGGGAACTTTCTTAAATTTTAAAAACTTTTCTCATAATCAAAGAAAACCTCTTTATATCTTATTTTGAATTAGTTTATTTTTTTTTTACAAATATAATTGCTTAAAAATATAGTCATGCGTCGCATAAATGACATGGGCAAGGAGATTGGTATGCGAATTGTCTGAACTACTATACTGCAAATAGAGGAATGTGGGGTAAAGGGAAACTGTTATGATAACGTAGTTTTTTTCAAAAAGAGTTAATTGGAAATTTGTTTTGAAAAGTGAAGTACAGAAAGGAATAATAACGTAGTTTCAATAAAACTTCCAGCAAAACATTATTATTTATTTTTGGAAGTAAATCTGTACCTTTAAAAAATGTAGAAAATGCTCACTTTTTTTTAATGAGGCAAAGGGAAAAATAAAATATTTTTCTGATGAAATATTTTCCATTCCATAATGAAAAATATTTTTTATCAAATGAATGAGTAAATAAACGGATAAATAATTAAAATAAAAGCTAATAAAATAATAAACGAGTAAATTAATGAATAAATAAATTAATAATTAAGAAACATAAATGAGTGAATAAAAAAATGATTGAATAACATAATGAATAATAAATAAATTAACGAATTATTAAGTTATGGAATGCAATTGAAGTAATTAATAATTGAATACGTAGGTGATTTAATAAATGAATGAGTATGTATGCGAAAGGAACAATTTTACTTTGTCCAAGGTACTTTGCTCCACATGCACTTGACTAATTGTGCAAAAAATTTAAAATACGATTTTGCTTAGTATTAACTAAATAAATACTGCACCGAATATTAGTAGGTTTCAATTAATATTTAAAATATCAATAACCAGAATTTTATCACTTCATATTAAAAAAAAAACTTAATATCAATTTTTGTAAATTGCTAATATTATCTTATGTTTTGATGTTCAAAAGTTACTTTTTCTTGACTGAAACATTCCCCTATTTATGATTAGTTTTTGAATGAAAACTGTGACAGCCAATGCGCGGTTGAGCATATTCGTTCCACGATGATCATTTCGATGTTGCCGAATAATTTCTTGGTTTGTGCTTCCTTTTATCCATCAAGAAGCTATTTGTGCCGAAGACTAAACTTGTCTTCTGTTGCGTCCCCTTTAATGCAGTGTATTAACAAAATACGAACTCCAACTCTCTTTTGTGAGAGTTCTAAATTGAAGAGCGTTCTGTGTCGACAACTTAGACTGACATAGAAAAATGTGCTAATTGTATAAAAATCACATAATAACTCCAAAAATGACAGTTTTCCCCTCTTTTTTATTTTTCAGCATGTTGGACGGAGAATTGGCACACAGAATTGTTTTCTTCCAGAGTATTTCAATCATCACAGAAAGGTTGCCCTCTCTCCCCCCCCCCCCCGGTTTACTTGATTATGAAAAGTTGTTTTTAATTAAATAACTATATGATTGATGCCAAGCGGTAAAACTGTTTGTAAGCCAAACAAACAACGTTATCTTTATCTTTATCTTTACTAATAATAAAGCTCGAAGTATCTCTGTCTGGAGGATGTCTGTAGGATGTCTGGATGTCTGGATCTCTGTGACGCGCATAGCGCCTAGACCGTTCCGCTGATTTTCATGAAATTTGGCTCAAAGTTAGTTTGTAGCATGGGAGTGTGCACCTCCAAGCGATTTTTCGAAAATTCGATTTTGTTCTTTTTCTATTTCAATTTTAAGAACATTTTCCGGAACAAAGTTATCATAAGATGGACGAGTAAATTACGAAATTATCATGACGTGGAGAGCGAATGAACATAGCAAATTGGCGAGAAATTCGTCATCCATTATTTGTAAATATACATGTGAACCGAATGAACTTTTAATTTTCAACTACGGGCAAAGAGGTGCGGGTATCACTAGTTGGTTATAAATAAATTAATTAACACGTTTTAGTGTGTGTTTATCGACATACGTTTGTTTTATTTTATCATGAAAGTTTCTTTCATCCAAAATATTAAACGGCTCACGATATAAACAGCTGTTCATTTTGTATGCGCTCTAACATTTTCTGTCTCACATACGCTTTTTTATTGTATACCTTTTACAAATTGAAACAAAAAAGAAAGTCAAAAACCATTTCGTATCAGAGTAGCTGTTTAAAAGAACATCTCCGTGCCACTTCTACGTTTCTTTACTTCACCGATCCAAAAATCTTCTTCTGAGAAAAACATGCGATTTCAAGAGTTTTAGATATTTTCCAAAGCTGAATATCCGTTACCATTATCTATCTGTCTCGCTTTATAAAATCTTCCTTCCCCTCATTCGCATCCTCTTTTTGAATGCATTAGTTCTATTTCTGAATCCTTAAAACAAATATTTTGCAATATCCTGTCCCATAAAAGTTCCCTTTCAAGCTCGAAAAAACCTTTCTCAGATGTTTTCTTCGTCACTTCCTCGAAGAAACACTTCAGCAGAGCTATCCAAATAAATCTTACAAAAATAGTGACAGTCAGAGCTCTCTATTTTAGCACTCCTCTTTTAAACTAGCTGTTTTTTGAATCGATATTTTAAATACAGTAAAACTCTCGTGTTCATTCAGTATCCTTTTTCAAGAAATAAGCAAATAAGTCGAACGTTCTTAGAAACTTTAATTCTTACTTTCAGTACTAGTTAAAAATGACAGGAAAAAATTTAAATTGTATGCATTGAGTTTTAGTAGTTCCGAGAAATTGAAGCTATTAAACCGTCTATTCTTCTTTATCTTTACTAATAATAAAGCTGAAAGTCTCTCTATCTGTCTGGATCTCTATCTGTCCGGATCTCTGTCTGTCTGTGAGGATCTCTGTGACGCGCATAGCGCCTAGACCGTTCTGCCGATTTCCATGAAATTTGGCACAAAGTTAGTTTGTAGCATGGGGGTGTGCACTTCGAAGCGATTTTTCGAAAATTCGATATGACTCTGTTTCTATTCCACTTTTAAGAACAAAAATATCACAAGATGGCCGAGTAAATTACGAAATTATCATAACGTGGAACCGTAATATGGGCACAAGCCAATTGGCGAGATATGAAATTATCATAACGTGGAACAGTAACATGGGTACAAAAGAACTGGCGAGAAAATTCACCATATATTATTTGTAAATATAGAGGCGAACCAAAAGACCTTTTAATTTTTCTATTACGGGCAAAGCCGTGCGGGTACCACTAGTTTTCTATAAGATGTAAATTTTTTAGATGTTTCAGAAAAAAATAGAAAGTAAAAAAAAAAATGGTAAAACTAGTAAATAGATGTATTGAAACAAAATGGGCAAATAGTAAATTAAAAACTAAATTGATACATTCGACATTTGACACCCTCAGAGACTCCCGCACCTACCAATTGCTAGGTTTATCAGTCTTAAATGCTCAAATCTGAGCAAGTGGGTCCCTGAGAAACTTTATTTAAATATATATAAAAATACATTATTATCAGTTGCGATTTCGACTCGCTATAGACAAAAATATTCTGGTCATTTAACATCAATATCTTTACTAATAATAAAGCTGAAAGTCTCTCTGTCTGTCAGGATCTCTCTCCGTCTGGATCTCTGCCAGGATCTCCGTGACGCGCATAGCGCCTAGACCGTTCTGCCAATTTTCATGAAATTTGTCAAAAAATTAGTTTGTAGCATGGGGGTGTGTACCTCGCAGCGATCTTTTGAAAATTCGATGTGGTTCCTTTTCTATTCCAATTTTAAGAACAAAATTATCATAAGATGGACGAGTAAATTACGAAATTATCATAACGTGGAACCGTAACATGGGCACAAGCCAATTGACGAGAAAATTCATCATACATTATTTGTAAATATACAGGCGAACCAAAAGACCTTTTAATTTTTTTTATTACGGGCAAAGCCGTGCGGGTACCACTAATATGTAATAAAGTAGACAAAAACAATATTTAAAAGCTTTACCATAATACAACAAACATAACACGACACAAGAGAGTTGTTACTTTACAGAAGATAACATGTTGAAGTGTAGAAAATCACTGAACTTAAATGACATTGACTATTGAAAGTGGATAAAATATATGTATTAATCAACACCTTGAAAAATGAAGCCTAGCCATTAGACTGAAAATTAAGTTAGGTCTGATTCAGATTTGAAAACTAAAATGATACATATGGAGTTGTTTAAAAATTGTATCAAGGAAATTTTGATTTCGTTGCCAAGCAACAAGTGAGAAAATGAATTTTATACTAGCAAGAAAAATCTATATTTCAATTCAGTGGTGGCTCGTGGGAGGGGCCGGAGGGGGCCCGGGACCCCTCACTTTTTTCAGACAATAATTTAGGACTTTTTATTTATTTTCTTTTTTTCCAACTGTGCGTAAATGCTTGAAATAAAAACGGGATTGTATCGTATTTCCTGCGTATATTCCGCGATTTATAAGTGAGGTGCGGTGAAAAGTCGGTGAAAGTGCCTCTCTTGTAGCCCCTTACCTGCAAGGAAAGCGTACTGGATATAAACGCGAGATTAATTATTTTTGTGATGCATTTTTTAGTTTTTCCCTATCTCATTAATTCAATTTTATTTGTGAAAGTCAGTGAGTTGGGGGGGGGGAGGGTGCACCACCCTGCCAGCAATCATGGACATAAACATGAGATTAATATCTTTCGTGATTTATTTAGTAGTTTAAGTATTTTGTAGCTTGTCCTATGTTTAAAATGAATTTAATTTTATTTATTTATTTATTTAAGGTTCAAATATTTAAAAATATATTTTTTTTTTAATTATTTTTTATTTCTCTAGAAACGGGGGTGGGGGAGGAATGCGAGTGCACCTATGATTTAGCCCCCTCACTTTATCAAGGCACGAAACGTCACTGTTTCAATCTCTTTATTTCCAAATAGCGAAATGTGATAAGAATTCTTAAAAAGGCTTAGCGATTAAAATTCAGTACCTACTCGTTTCTTTGAAGTTTCAGGAAAACTTTATTAAACTGCATAATAGTGGAGAAACTGTAGATGAGAAAAATGACTTTATATTAGGTTTTGTGATAACTCTAAAAGGTTGAAATTATATTTTATAGCAGTATTTTATTTTAAAAACTGCACTGGTTTTTATAAACTTGTGTTTAATCGCTAGAGCAGCGGTTCGCAACCAGAAGAGGCGAGCCCCTCTGGGGGAGGGGGAGGGTGCTAGAAGAATTTCAAGTTAGTCGTGAGTGTATAATAAGCAAAATAAAAAGTAAAACAAGCAATAAAGTACTCAAATTTGTGGTTACAGTGAATACAAACCCTACTGGGTTTGTATGCTTGGGTCCATTTCGGACATTGCTTGGGTCCGTTTCGACCCAAGGCCGATTTCATTTTGCAATAAAATTTCAAGTAAATTTGGTATAGCGGTGTCATTGAAGCATAACCCTGAGTGTAAAAAAAGTTTAGGGGAGACTGGGGTCATGGCAGTCACCGAAAGAAAAATGAATATAAAACTTTATTTTGTGTTACATTTAAAACGCAATCATGAAAAATTGCTTACCTATAGTATATTTTACCTATTGCAGACTCAAATTGAGCCTTAACCCTAGAGAAGTCGCGTTTTTATTACGCTACTGCTCGCGCTTCGGTCTTTTCCCCGCCGTAGCGATCCGTGAGACGAAAGCAGAAGAAAGGAAGTGCCGGGAAAAAAATGAAACCTGACTAGGATGGCGCGCTATTGGTCTAAATGACCAACATACATTTCCAAAAGCTATGCAACCTTGAAATACCGAAGAAAATTCTCAGAACTAAGTGTGTGGGCTGGGGCGAGTCTGACCTTCAGCTGCACAGATGCGCCCCTTTATTAGAATAAAGGGTGGTGGGATAGAGTGAAATATCTGACAACGTGCAGGGAATCGACCGAAGCGCGACTTCTCAAGGGTTAATTTATCTTAGCTGTTGGAAATATAAAAAATATTTCAAAACCAGCTTTCACCGATATTACTCCTACCCTGGTATCATTTACTACTTTATAGCTGTAAAATAAAAATTATGATTATTTTCAATGACATAAGCGGGTTAAACCGAAATCTTTATGTTTATTTTATTACATAATTCCTTTTTTTAGATAGTAAAAAAGGAATTGAAAGTGTAGACATAATATGAAGTCAATGATTAAAAAAAAAAAAAAAAAAAAAAAACATCTTTCCATGTTTAAAAAAAATATTATAAATATAAGGGCAATGCAACACAAGTTTATGAGTTTTTAGAAGCTGAAGTTAATTTTACTTCCCAGAGTATATGTTACCTCTCGGGGGCGCCGCCATTATCCTGAGCGTGGTGCACGCCATTACATACAACAATATAGCTTACTTGTTCTTGTGAGATCTGTCTCGTTCCAAGTAAGGTAGGGGGCGTGGTAGCCCGATCGGTAGAGTGTCGGATTCGGGGCCGGAGAGTCCTGGGTTCGAACCTCGATGGTCGAAGATTTACCGTCGTCATTAAAGAAGACTGGGCAACGTTAAATATGCTCGTGGTCTCAATGTCCTCCAAGTGAAACGATACCTCTGGGGGTGCTAGCACCAGGTAGCTATTAGCTCCTGGACTAGTTCTAAATTCTCATTAACTGTTCGATCCGGTGATGGTGCTGCCATCTATCGGTATATAAAATAATGGAGGCAAGGCACTTAGTATGCAGTCCTCGACATAAATACAGTTGTAGTCAGTTGTGACTCTGAATAGGAATAGCAAGAAAGGTAAACACTAAGAGCTGATAGTGGATTAAACTATTATCTATCTTATAAGGCGAAACGTCAAAATAGTATTTCTTACACAACAGGCAAACGGCGATTGGCAAGATGGCCAGCGCTTCAGAAGTACATCTATAAAGTACCGTGTTATGGCAGCAACAATCAGTTTAAATCAGAGTTATTCACTTTACGAGAAATCATAGTGGCCGCTATTACCCGCTGTCCGCCATTACCCCAGTCTCCCCTACCATAATATATCAGATAAACAAAAGCACATTTTCCTTATTGAAATTATGCATAATTAATGTATAAAAAAGTGAAATGTGATGGGGGGGAGGGAGAATAGTAGTCATATTTGTATTCAGGAGATCGTGTTATGTAAGAATCCGCCAGAGTAATGTCAGAAACAAATTGAAGCATTTTTTTTTTTTTTTTTTTTTGCTGCGCAGTGTGTTTTCTGAGACTGATTTCATATCTTCGGACGTAACTGACAGACCGGAACCAACATTGTCCTCTACTAACGGGCCTTCTAACGCCTCTGGCAGTGCAGCAGAAGTCTCTGAGACTTAAATGCCTTTCGATAATCCAAGTATTTCTGCCAGTGTTCCTTCCGCTTCGTCACATATGGACTATCCCAACTGAGGCCATTTGAAAAAGTAAGACCAAAGTTTGAAACCAGGAAAAAAAAGGGATGCCCGCACACCTAAGTGATACTCCGATTAAAGAAGCCTTCAGACAAGAGTAGTTAGAAGCTAAAAAAAAAAAAAAAACATAATGGTAAAGCAAAACAGGCAGGAGAAATTAGTTAAACATTTACAAGTTTCCATTGAAACAAAGCTAGAAGACAGCAAAAAAAAAAAAAGTTTTAAATCTGTGACAGGGAAAAAGTTATTACACTTTGTAAAAATTAAATTGGTGATCGATTCTGATGACGAAGTAGAATATTGTATGCGTCTATTGCTCGAAATCAGACAAACAAGGACAAGACTGGGTTCAATGTCTTAGATGTCAAAACGTGGTCCCAAGACATGTATGTCGAAAAAAATACTTTATTCTTGTTAGTAAAATAAAACAATGATGCTGAAGATGATTAATAGGTTCTGTTTTTAATTCGGAAACTAAAGAGATGGTAAAAAAGACGGTAAAACAGTAAAAAAGACGGTTTCCAAAGACGGTACAAATAGCCCAGAATCATTCCAGGGCTAAGGCAGAAATACATGAAATACACCGCCAGCTCAGTCATTCCATCCGAGGACTGCAGTTTCGTGCTTATTAGAACTTATCAGCCCGGCATAGGAAGTGACTGAACTGGAGGTGGTAAACCTCTTAAGGAAGCCAAGAGTGCAGATCTAGCTCAGTCACTTCCTATGCCGGGCTGATGAGTAATTTTAGTTGAGTCTATAAAATTTTCTTTAAGTAATTATTTGCAATGTTCTTGTTTTCTTGTTTTTAAACAGTGTTTTAAGAGAAATAAAACATTTAAATTTGGTTGAATATATATTTCACTTACTCTTTGTATCACTTTTAATACGCGTAAACGTGCCCTGTTACGCAACCGACTTGAAATCAAAAATATTTTTTTACAATTGAACAACAACTGAATATACAAATTTTGACTTCCTTAACTGCTTCATAAAACCAATGTCTAAAATATCCTAAGTTTAAACACCAAAATTAGAAAATCCATTGAAAAAAATCCGCGTAAACGTGCCCGGGTCTACCCTACTAATAACTTTGCGTATAAAACTATCCAGACTTTTACTTAATAACTTGTTTGAGTTATCCTATTCAGCTCCAGTTTCCTACTGTACTACTTGTTTAAACGGAGAGGGGCCTTGCACTTATGTCAGCGTTTAAAGGCAAGAGTAGAGCCTGAAAGGTTGAGAACCCCTGCAATAGAGAAATTTGAAATACACCGCCAGCTCAGTCAATTCCAACCCAGGACTGCAGTTTCCTTCTTATTAGCACTCATCAACCCGGCATAGGAGTGACTGAGCTGGAGATGGGAAACCTCTTAAGAAAGCCTAGAGTGCCAAACAAACTGGTAACTAATAAAGAGTTAGCACTGACCAGACGAGTGACCAAAACAATGGTTCGGTTCAACTCGAAGATTGAAGGCAAGGCAAGTATATTCAGTACGTTACCGCCCTATAGGCGGTAATTTGTAATTCTGTATTGGCTACCAGTTTATTGGCACTTTACTCTTTCTTAAGAGGTTTTCCACCTCCAGCTCAGTCACTCCTATGCCGGGCTGATGAGTGCTAATAAGTACGAAACTGCAGTCCTCGGCTGGAATTGACTGAGCTGGTGGTGTATTTCATGTATTTCTGCCTTAGCCCTGGCTATAGGGCGGTAACGTACTGAATAATAGAGAAATTTGTTTCAAGAAAAAATGAATTGAAAATCCTTTTTTTTTCTTCCAGGAATTTCACAAAAAATATGAATCACTTTCACGTTAAGAGTCGCTAGTGACTTATGAAGAAACACCCTGATGGAAACTGGCCACAAGAAATGGGCTTTTGGCTCTCATGACAGAGTTCATCGAGTCACGGGTTTCTCCACTTCATCCAGAGAAGATACAATGAGTTTTAATCTGTATAATGGTGTAAAGTTATGGTAGCGCGATGGACGTATACCATGGACAAAAGGTAAATTTCAGTGATTTTAATAAAAAATAAATAAATTAAGTTAAAGGTTGGTTGTGGTGCTGTCTGACCACTGGTGAGGTGGTCAGGCTAACGTCCGGTTTAAAAACGGAATTGGACGCATCTCTTAGTTTTCAGGGATGCCAGAATTTGCAGATGTAGCCATTAAATTAAGTAGAGCCACATTAAATTATTTTAAAGGTTGGTTGTGGTGCTGTCTGATTGTTGATGAGGTGGTCAGGCTAACGTCCGGTTTAAAGGCGAAATTGGACGCATCTCTTAGTTTTCAGGGATGCCAGAATTTGCAGATGTAGCCATTAAATTAAGTAGAGCCACATTAAATTATGTTAAAGGTTGGTTGTGGTGCTGTCTGATTGTTGATGAGGTGGTCAGGCTAACGTCCGGTTTAAAGGCGAAATTGGACGCATTTCTTAGTTTTCAGGGATGCCAGAATTTGCAGATATATGTTAGCCACTAAATTAAGTAGAGCCACATTAAAATGAGCGAAACACGTGTTTCATTTTTGTTTTGACTTTTCCCCTTTTTTCAAATTGAATCTTTTTTACTGGACTCTTGCCAATTCCAGCAACCGTGAGCAGACAGTACTTTGCCGTTAGGACCGTGGTGGCTTGATCGGTAATGTGATTCAATAGTTTACTTTCTAAATATCACCAACAGTGGCCAAATCGAAACCAGATTTTAAAAATGAATAAAAAAATCGCCAAATTTGTCTCCAAGTTGGCGACAAAACTTGGCGACCAAAAGACTCGCTATATATCGCCAAGTGTCCGCCAAATTATAACAACCCTTAAGTTTACATCGAAATTAACAATGATTTCCGTCCAAAAAGGGGCAAAAGACCCCCTTAAGAACATCCGAATGCAACCAAAAGGGAAGGCGCACAACTAAACCCCTTTAGAAGTCCACGTACCAAATTTAAACTTTCTAGGACATACCGTTTTTGAGTTATGCGAGATACATACACACATACGCACATACATACGTACATACAGACGTCACGAGAAAACTCGTTGTAATTAACTCGGGGATCGTCAAAATAGATATTTCGCGTGTCTGTACGTTCCTAGGCATATATCCACGTGTGGTCGAGTCGAAAAAAAACCCCAACATTCATTCGGTGACGAGCAAAATAGAAATTAAGGCCGATTTTTGCGTGAAACCTTTTTCGCGAATACAATACTTCCTTTTTTGTAAAAGGAAGTAAAAAAGAGTGGGTAAAACTTTCAGAAAAAATGTGAATCGTATAATGAGCTGGTGTTTAATTGAGTTGGTTTCCTTCATCCCTTGCGATCAATTACCAAATGAGTCTTGGATCATTAGTTTAAATTTTCCACCCCCGAGACAGTCTCTCGATCCCAATTACCTCAGATAATTCCAGATGACACAATGCTGCTAATAATAAGAAACCTAAAAGTGATATTGTTGTACTACAGTGGCGTACCTAGCATGGGTGACACCCGGGCGGTAATTTATGCTGTTAACCTTCCCCTCCCCCCTACAAACCTAAGAAAAAAGGTTTTAATATTCTACTTAAACATGATAACATGAAAACATTCAATTTTCAGAAACAACTACATTTGTGTTAAGACGAAATTTTAAGAGGGCTAATGTACAAAAGACCAATAAAAACTATGAACGTTTTTTATATAACGTGCCCTAGACGCAATGTGTATACGCCGTCTAGAAGGTAAAAAAGTAAGGGATTGTATGAAATAGATGGTCCCTTACTTATTTCAAACGTATCTCAAACCTAGGGAAAGATAATGGGGTTCAGTTAATTTGGTACCAGTGGAAGTCACTACTAAGTCTAAGTATAGACATTATGAACCTAATCCTGAGTATATTATTCACTCCAAAATGTGGGGTGAAACAGACGACGTCCGGGGGTTTCCCCCGGAAAATTTTCAAATTTGTGGTCTTAAAAGTGCATTTCAGTTTCACATTTTTCAAAAACTTAAAATTCCCCTTGAGGTGTCACCCCCAGACAGGTGAAACCCGGGTCGGACCGCACCCTTGCCCTCCCGTAGTGACGCCACTGAGTATTAGCTGCTTAAATTTATATTGTCTTTATTGTCTTATTATTGTCTTTTATGCCTGAAAATAATTTTGTGTTTTTAAACTTTTTAGACCTGCAGATCGGACCGAAGAAGACCTAGATATGATATACAATCGCCTTCGTGGCATCGACGCTTTCGAAAAGTATCATCCTACTCTACTTCACCAGATGTGTGTCTTCGGTTATTACGAAGATCTAGACAAAGGAGTTACACGTAAGATGAAGTTCGTTATAACGAAAACAATCTATAAAAAAAAATGCTATTAACCTACTTTTTCAAAAAATATTTCCTTCGCTCATGGTTCCTTTGTACCCTTGCAATAAGTTTTATCTTTGGTATACGCATTAAATATATTGTAAAAGAACTTATTTTAAAATTAGAGCAGGAATTAGTAAATGGAGGGAAAAAGTCAAATCATTGGCTTAACAAAAGCTGACGGAAAAACCCCAAGTCACGTGACTCAGCAACAACGAATGGTTGACACGTTTTGCGTGAAACTAGAGAAAGAAACCTGATTTCTTCCAATACTCTTAAATATCTATCACGTGACCTGGGATCTTTGCTTCAAAAATAAAATTATTCACTCCCTCCATGTTATTTCTTCTCAATGGTGCAAAGATCTCAAGTCACATAGTTCAACTTCGACTAATAGGAGACAACTTTTACGTAAAACGAGTGGAAAAAACCTATTTTTCCCCAATGCCTTACTGTATTTTACTGTGCATATGCAAATTTATATATTTATACTTTTCCTGTGGCAACGCCTCTGGGATTGCAGTTTTATACTGCGGTCTCTGGGACGAACAGGAGAAACTGTAAGACTGCGGCGGCATGATGTACAAAATATAATGGTTCTTTAATAAAACCAAGCAAAACTATAATTGTGTCAGCTTCAGCTATTTCTCTAAATAAGATACAGTCCACTACCAGCGACCAACATATGGTCCAGCAGCCGGATAATAAAATGGCTAAAACATATAATAAAGCTGAGTTGAACCGATTAAGGGGACGCGTAAAAGCAAAACTCACGATTATCACTAAATTTGAGTGAGAAGACTAAAGTTGAATGCGAAAGTAAATTACGTGATATCTCGGAATTAAAACAAGAATTGAAAAGGCTCTTCGAGTTATACGGTGAGTTAAAGTTGGATGAAAAAGAAGAATTCGAGTGTGATGAAGTCTTCATGGAATTGGACTCTATCTGCGACACTCTGGAGGTAAACATTAAATATTTCCTTACTGGGTTTACTGATAAAACGGATAAGTCTAAAACTGAAGACTTTAGCGCTAACAATTCATTAAAGTTTGATTTGGCTGCTAAATTGCCTACTATCCCGTTACCTAAATTTAGCGGTAGAATTGAAGAATTTGCTAACTTTAAGGGTCAGTTTCAATCCATGATTTCTGCTAATGAAAACATTTCAGAAACTCAAAAATTATTCTATTTAAAAGCTGCCTTACAAGGTGAAGCAAAAATGTTAGAAACTAGTGAGGACACGTTTAAATCCTTGTTTAGTGCATTAGAGGCAAGGTATGAAAATAAACGTGCAATAGTGGATCTCCATATTCAGGAAATATTGGGATTAGAAAAAATAAATTTCGAAAACTCAAAATTATTGAGAAATTTATCTGATAAAGTTAAAAAGAATTTAAGAGGATTAAAAGCGCTTAATTTAGAATGTAATGATCTTTCAAATGCGATAATAACGAACATTGTTTTTCAAAAGCTAGACAAAGATTCTAGAAAGGCATACGAATTATCTGTAGCTACTAAAGAAATTCCGTCATTACATGAATTATTACAATTTATAGATAACAGATCTAATGTGCTTGATCAATTAAATACGAGTATTTCTAACAAAAATATAAAAGGGTTTCAAAATCCTATGTCAAAACCCAGAAATTTATTTATTAATGCCGATAAAAACATTAAACTTTGTTTTATGTGTAATGAACAACATTCTTTATTTAAATGTAAGCAGTTTAACAATTTAAATATTTATCAGCGCTTAGAATTTGTAAAGAATCACAAATTGTGTAGAAATTGCTTAAGGCAACACAAGTATAATTGTCGTTCAACATTCAAATGCTCTGTATGCTTTAAAAGGCATAATACATTGCTACATTATGAAAAAGACAAAAATGGCAGTAATTCAGTACCTTCAAATGTAAATGTTAACAATTCGTTTTCCGCCATAAAAGAATTTTCGTACAAACAAGAAGCGTCACTCGTCAGTGTGCTTCAAGGTCAGAAACCTGAAAATAGTGGGGTAAATCAGAATGTTTCTATTCAAGAGTTGTATAGCGAGGAATATTTCAGTAAAACGGCTAAACGCGATGATTCTGGTAGAGATATAGTAAAACTTCCAATAGAGGAAAAGAGTAGGTCATTAAGCAATTTGAAAAGCTCCAGAGATGTCGCAGAGAGATATTCGCCATTTCTTGCCACTCGTACTCGAGAGACTTTGATAGATGAAGGACATCAAGATTTTCCCGATGCATGTGAAGTTGCACGCGGGGACGTTTGTGTCAATGACGTTCTGTCAGGTTCGGAAATTTTGGATCAGGCAAAGTTCCAACAGTCTGATCTCATTCAAGTTTTGCATAAAGAAGAAATGGGACTCCATAAATGGGTGTCTAACCATCCTGAATTAATACTAGGGGATATTCACCATGAATACTCGTTCACATCTCAAGAAATAACTGTCAAGACATTGGGAATGTTTTGGTATTCAAAATTGGATTATTTTACATTTAGAGTGACTGTGGATATCAAGGAAAATTACACGAAACGTGAAGTTCTAGCCACAATCGCGAGAATTTTCGACCCCTTGGGTCTAATACAACCAATTATTTCAAAGGCAAAAATTTTCTTTCAGAGACTTTGGGTATTGGCACTCAATTGGTCGGATCCTCTCCCTCCAAAGGAGTGCAAGGAGTGGTTGAGCTTTTTGAAACAACTTCCAGTTATAAATCAAGTGCAAATTCCAAGGTACAGTCTTCTTTCTAAAGCAATTACTATTCAGCTACATGGATTTGCTGATGCTTCGAAACAAGCTTTTGGTGCAGTTGTCTACTTGAAATCAACAGATGCTTTTGGATGCATAAAAACGAGTCTCTTGTGTAGCAAATCAAAGGTATCTCCTCTAAAAACCTTAACAATTCCTCGTTTGGAGTTGTCATCAGCTCTGCTTTTAGCGCGACTTACATCCAAGATTGTACCCATATTGCAGTTGCCAATAGATCATATTTACTTGTATAGTGACTCGACCATTGTTCTTACCTGGATTAAAACCCCTGCGGAGAAGTTAAAGCCGTTCGTTTCCAATAGAGTGAAGGTAATTCAAACGATGAATCAAAATTACCCGTGGCGACATACCTCTTCTAAAGATAATATAGCGGATATTATCTCCCGTGGACAAGATGCAGATGTTCTCTTGACAAATACACAGTGGTGGGAAGGACCAGAAATTTTAAAACGACCCCAATCACATGGACATTCATTTGAACTAAACGATCTTAATCAAGTTTTATATTACAGTGAAGTGAAGGATACTCATGAGACTGTCTTAACTGCTACAGAAAATGATTTGTTGGTAAATTTCCTGAATTTGAGTAATAACTATCAAAAATTAATTAATGTATTTAGTTATATTCTTAGGTTCATTTACAACTGCCAGAATGAAGTAAGGAAGGTTGGACCTCTTACAGCTGATGAGGTCACTGCCAGTGAGTTAAAACTTTCATCGTTTGTTCAACAGGAAGGTCTTAGTGATGACTTTCAGCAGCTAAGTTCGGAAAAACCGGTAAAATTGTCAAGTAAATTAAAATTTTTGTTGCCTTTTTTCGATAAAAATTCAAATGTCATAAGAGTCGGAGGTCGTTTGTCAAATTCTCAATTACCCTTTGATGCAAAGCATCCAATAGCACTGCCTAAAAATCATAAGTTATCAAAACTCATTTTATTAGATTTACATCTAAAAAATTGCCATCTTGGTGCGCAAGCACTATTGCATGCATCTAGATTAAAATTTTGGATAATTCATGGAAGAGATCTCGCCCGGAAAATTGTGCATGAGTGTGTGATTTGTTCAAAATACAAACCACGATTTTTAGAACAGAAAATGGGAGACCTTCCACCTGAACGCTGCCAACAAACATTTCCCTTTTTGAATACTGGCACTGACTTCGCAGGTCCATTTTATATTAAAAATAAAAATCAACGTAAAGGAGCATTACAAAAAATCTTTATTGCAATATTTGTATGTTTATCAACCCGTGCTGTTCATTTTGAAATTGTGTCGGATTTGACGTCTGATTCATTTATTGCATCATTGAAAAGGTTTATATCCCGTCGTGGAAAATGTGCTGTTTTATTCAGTGATAACGCAAAAACATACATCGGTGCTCACAAAGAGCTCGACCGCTTGCATAAGTTAGTGAGTCAACCAGATGAGATTTGATCAAAATTTCTTTCTATTGAAAGAATAAAATGGAGGTTTATCCCACCCAAATCTCCTCATTTTGGAGACATTTGGGAAAGTGGTGTCAAATCATTTAAATTTCATTTAAAACGCGCAATGGGCAAATTGATTTTTACTTACGAAGAATTTTTAACAATCACAAATCAAATCGAATTGATTTTAAATTCGAGGCCTTTAATGCCACTTCCGAGTGATGCAGAAGAAATAGAGGTTTTGACTCCGGCACATTTTTTAATTGGCAGAACAATGATCACAGTGGTAGAGCCAGAGTTCTTAGATTTGTCTGATAACAGATTAAAACGATGGCAGCAAACAACAAAAATAATTCAGCAAGTATGGAAAAATTGGTCGAGAGACTATTTATGCCATTTACAACAAAGGTCAAAATGGTGTTTTTTGAAGGAAAACATTGCCATTGGGGCAGTGGTTTTGATAAAAGAAGCTAATATGCCTGTAAATTCGTGGAGCTTAGGACGTGTAATAAAGATTTTCGAAGGCCGGGATAAATGCATTCGAGTCTGTTTGGTAAAGACTGAGGGCGGTACATTCAGACGTCCCATAACTAAGTTAGCGATTTTACCTGTTCCAGTGTAAAGTGGATGATTTTAATTAACTATACCTATTTTAATGTTTACATGTTTTAATTGTAATTGAGTTTTATATCTGTTCAATTTACTTCTGTGCATTTTATGGTATTTTACTGATAATTTTATTGGTTAATATTTTTGAAATCTATCAATTTCAACGCCGGGAGTATGTATTTTACTGTGCATATGCAAATTTATATATTTATACTTTTCCTGTGGCAACGCCTCTGGGATTGCAGTTTTATACTGCGGTCTCTGGGACGAACAGGAGAAACTGTAAGACTGCGGCGGCATGATGTACAAAATATAATGGTTCTTTAATAAAACCAAGCAAAACTATAATTGTGTCAGCCTCAGCTATTTCTCTAAGTAAGATACAGTCCACTACCAGCGACCAACACCTTACTATCAAATATATCACTTGACTTGGGAGTCTTGCTTCAAGAGTTGAAGGTTTCACTCTCCCCATCTTTTATTCCTTCTTTCGATGGGACTTTAATTTTCGAGAGTCAGTCGTAATTCAGAAAACTGTGAAGAAATAAAAAAAAGAAAAAAAGAGGGAAATAAATGATGAAGAAGAGATATGTTGTAAATGGGACTCCCCCCCCCCCTTTTCCCACGTTCTTTTTTTTTTGAGCAATCACGATTGCTTATTGTTCTCATTTGACCGTTTTTGGTGTCCGTGCCTTTTTCAACTTGGACCAGAAGCTTCAGCAGCACCACCGTCCTCTGCTGGCGGCGCGGCGCAGTTGCTCCGGTTTTGAGCTATCCGATCTCCTGATCGGAGGCGTCCATGTCCTACACACACGCACGTTCACACACATACACACACACGACTTCACACACATACACTCACACACGCCTACGTGCATGCACACAGGTCTACGCACACACAAAACTATGCACACGTAACCGCCCAGGAGGAGAGGCAGGCTTGGGGGGGGGGGGAACAGGAGCCGTTTCTAGAAACAAAAACTCCAATGAGTAGGGTCCTATCTCAGTTCGTGATTGCGAAAAACATAATATGGATTCAAAATTTCAGAATTCAAATTTTTTTTTTTTTTTTTTTTTGATAGTTGCAATAAATAAACAGAATATGACCACTCCGTCTTTCAGTTTAAAGTTCATATAAATTTTATTCTAATTAATGAATTTTAAAGGATCCCGCCGCAAATTCCTTTAGATTGTGCCTGGGAGGTCAAGAAACTTAAAATGCGTTAAGTTTCTCGAAAGTTGTGTGTGTGAAATGATTTGAAAAGGTTGCTCCCCTTAGTAACCTTCAGTTATGTCTGAAGACATTTCTATATAGTTCGCATTTTTTATCCTCACGAATTGTTTCAACTTTATGTGTCCAACCAACTTTCGGCTCTGTTCTCAACTCGCGACATTTTCAGCTGGCGAAATTACAGATATCTTTATTTCCTCAAAAATTACGACTCGCGAGAATAAATACTTTTACTGTAGTAAGGCTGATATGAGATGACTATGACAATTCGCAAAACCTTGTTTCAGAAGCGTCCGTTTTATATAAATGAACACAATTAAGGATAAATGAAACATTGAACGGCGAAAATCGAGCTGTAATAAAGAGCATTAAAGCCTGTAATTTTGACCCTTTCGCAGTTATTTCCTCACCTTAAGAATTTCAATAATAAAAAAATCAGATAACAAACGCATTTTATTTGTTTATTTTTTTCATTCAAATTATTTTTAAATTCTCAAGTATAAATCATGTAAGTTACGTACGTTATTCATTACAATGATAATAAAGAACAACAAACTTCAATCAGCAAGCGATAGTTTAAAATATAAACTATCTCACTCATCATATTTACTGGAATATCAACTGAAATTTATAAGGTAATAAAATAAATTGCGGAAGGAAAAATTTCAATTGTTCACTTTTCTGACCTTAATCCATCCGTCAACAGTCAAAACGTCCAAAACTCTTAAATGTATCAAGCGTTATATATATATATATATATATATATATATATATATATATATATATATATATATATATATATATATATATATATATATATATATATATATATATATATATATATATATATATATATATATATATATATATATATGAGTGTGTGTAAAACTTGATAAAAAAATGCATCCAAAAGCCAAAATCTTTTTTTTAAACTCGTAAATTTAGATATCGATAAACATTCCTTCATCTTTCTCGACCTATCTTAAAGTAGTGGAGTTGTTTCTGCCTATGTCACAGATGTTTGGCAGATGAACTATAGGATCTGAATTTGCTGCTCAGCCCATGTTTGATGAGTCTAAAGATGGATCTGAGTATAAGATTTTTACTCTCTCTAATTCCTATCCACATTTATCTGATCTATGAATTATTGAAACATTCCGCCATGAATGAAAAAATAAAATTCTTAAATTATTCGGGTTCAATAATTTATAGAATAAGCTTGAGATTTATTAAACGTATGTGTCCCGAAATGGTCTTTAAAAGCAGCTGAAAACATTTTGATATTAACTCAACAAAATTGCGTACTATCGTTTTTTTTATTTTTCCTTTCTTACTTGTTTTTTTTTTTTTTTTTTTTTTTTTTTGAGCAATTACGATTGCTTATTGTTCTCATTTGACCGTTTTTGGTGTCCGTGCCTTTTTCAACTTGGACCAGAAGCCTATGCAGCACCACTGCCCACCGTCCTCTGCAGGCGGCGCGGCTGTTCCGGTTTTGAGCTACCCGCTTCTCCTGGTCGGAGGCGTCCATGTCCTACACACACGCACGTTCACACGCATACACACACACGACTTCACACACATACACTCACACACGCCTTCGTGCATACATACAGGTCTACGCACACACACAACTATGCACAAGTAACCGCCCAGGAGGAGAAGCAGACTTGGGGGGGACTTGGGGTGTGACTGACTTCACACACATACACTCACACACGCCTACGTGCATACACACAGGTTTACGCACACACACAACTATGCACAAGTAACCGCCCAGGAGGAGAAGCAGACTTGGGGGGGACAGTAACCGTTTCTAGAAACAATAACTCCAATGAGTAGGGTCCTGTCTCAGTTCGTGATTGCGAAAAACATAATTTGAATTCAAAATTTCAGAATTCAAATTAATTTCTTTTTTTTTTTCGAGCAATCACGATTGCTTATTGTTCTCACTTAACTGTTTCTTAATTCCTATCATTTTATTTTCTCACCCAGCACCCTCTGCCAGTACCACCATCGCGACGACCGGCTCCTCACGATGCTGCTCCTCTTGCAAAAACCGTCTCCTGGTTGCGTCCATATACTACACACACACGCATACACACACTCATGCCTGCGCACAGACACAAACACATATGCCTACACACACACACACACGAACGCCTACACACACACACACGCGCGCGTACACACACAGCACTGCACACACATGCAGACATACAAACACACGCACCCACACACATGCGCCTACACAAACACACACGCGCATTCTTACACACACGCTCGTGATTGCGAAAAACATAATTTGAATTCAAGATGCCAAAAATTCAAATTACTGTAATTTTTTTAAAATCAATCACGAATTGTTTATTATCTTCACCTGACCAAAATTGATGTGCTCTGCTTTTTCAGATTACCATGACAACGGTTGTTTTTAATATTTATTAAGAGAGCGAACTTTTCGTTGTCAAATCATCTACGGTTTGATTTTATTCATATTATTTTTCATGGCTCACCTCAAGCAGACTGCATTAAAAAAAGGGGTTTTGTGTAAAACTATGTTTTTCAGTAAAAACCACTTATGCAGTTGAATTTCATCCAAATACAAAATTTCAAGATTACTAATTCACATCATTTAAGATTAATAAGAAATAAAAATGCATAACGTTATACGCTACAAATAATCACTACAATAAGTGTACAGGTAGATATCGGCCATAAAATCTTTATATTTGTTACCGCGTCCCAATCACCATTTCTAAATTTTATGGATACACCTAGCATAAACTGTTCTAGAAAATCACCAGTGACACGATGATGGGTGCAATTTTCTTGTCCATTTCCACTCCATTCCATTTGTTGAAACCAGGATTCCAACGAGTAGGGTTCTTGATTGCGAATCTCATCATTTGAATTCAAGATGTCAGAATTAAAATGAATGCAGGATTTATTATTTTTTCGTTAAATAAAATATTATTTTGTTTCATTTTGTCTTGTGCTTCGAGGAAACTTTTTAAAATGCATTTTTGACATTGTTTTGACAAAAACTTCACATGCATTTAGTAACATAGTAGCATTTAGTACCGTGGCTGAAATAATGACGGTTAAAAACATTGAATCTTTTGTGTCTTGATTTCTTACTATTATGATGTACAGGAAGGAGGCCACGCTGTTTTCTTTTTCAAATGTGGGCCCTCCACGTGTTTCTAAATGTAGTTCAAAATTCTTACTCGCAGGTTTGTCAAGTTTAGTGTTTGTATTTGTTCACTCAAATCACATAAGTCTCTAATAAACTTTGAAACCATCTTCACAACACTCCTTACACACGGTTACATTTCACAACACCTACAAGCATTGACTAATCATAGTAAACGAAAGTTCAGAAAAACGGATTTATAGGCTCAGGGGGGTACCCCGTTATGAAAAGCTAAAGTTTTTTTTCTCTCTAATTGGGTATCTTATTTTTTTTTCAATAATGTTACCTTTTTTAATTTGAGATAAATAATGGATTACGTAATTTCAGGAATACGTAATCAAGTACCAATATGGTCTAACCACGGATTGTATGGAATTTTCAAACGTCCAGATGAGACGAATCTATCAGCATGAGGGGGGAAAGTAAAAAATTGATGCCGGTATTCCGCTCATTTGAATGAGACTCTGCTTCTGCAAAAGCTGACATCGGTAAAAAATAATAGATTTGTCCATTTCCGGGTGTAAAACGGATGTTTGTCTTTCCATACAATCCGTGGTCAGACAGTATATCAGTAAGAAATATCACACAATATTGTTCATTAATTCATTGGAAATTGAAACGTGGAATTTCTGGTCATTCTGAAATTATAAAAAGCTCGAAATAAACTGCATTTAACAATTTTAGTTTTAATTAAGAATCCAGGATATAGATTTCATAAATTCTACATATTTATTTGTTTTTTTTTTCAGTTTTATTGTGGCATTTCTCAATGTGTGAAATTTCCTTTACAATTAATGCTACTCTGTACTGACACTATTAGCCTTTGTTACAAACAATCTACTTTATTTCAGTATTTCGCCAAGGTGATAAAGGCACAAATTGGTATGCTGTGCTGGCTGGATCACTAGATGTTCAAGTAACTGAAAATTCTACGAAGCAAGTGAGTTGATGTTTTGTCATCATTAGGAACCAAAACTGTGTCCGCTTCTTTCAAATCATTCTTTTTGCAATGTTCTGAAAACGTTTATTAAATCTTGAATAAATTGATAAACATCTTCAGATCATCGTAGATACCCAATGTATACCATCGTAGATATGAACCACATGTGATAAAATAATTTTGGCACAAATTAAAATGCGAAGTTAGTTTTAAATTCTGATTTAAAGTATATTTTTCAAGAGGGGTAATGAATACTTTTGCAAACAGAGATGCCCACCCCTACCCAAAAGAGCAATAGTGCACAACCCCTCCCAAGTCGAAGAAGCTCCTCCCACGAGCTAGAGCCTCCCCAAAAAAGATAAATATATCGCGAGAAACATCCTGCATACCCAAGTACAGTAAGAGCCGGATAATTGAATCAGTGGTTTATTAAATCAGCCGCATTAAAGAGTCAAATCCTCAAAATCAGAACAAAATACAGCTTTTACATTAAAAACTGCCAGATATTTGAATTAGACACACCTCTCTTAAATGAATCAAGCATAAATGATTAGCCAGTACTCAAACACATGGTGCATCAGTGCAGTCTTTTTTTTTCCTTGCCCTCTTTTATTAACATGAGGTTTTTTTTTTTAAAATAGTGAAAAGAGGGAGGGGCAGTGTGTTGCACGCTTATAGGGACAGTGTTCTCGGTTAAAGTCTTACAAACGGAGGAGACGAAAAGAATTGATCACATTGAAAAAAGAGTCAAAACTTGTTACTGCATATTTTAAACAGTTTACAGCAGATACATTTTTTCGAGTGGATAAGTGAAAATTTAAATTTTGTAATTGTTTTTTCGTACTGTTTTACGATAAACTTTTTTTAGTTGTCAAAGAATGAACATTTTGATTGAACGGCATACTTTTAATAATATTTTATCTTGTTTGACTAAAAATTAAATAAACTTCTCTAAATTGTATGGAGAATTCCACATTTTAAACGGAACTACACATTTGTGATTTATTGAATCAGCCGCATTATTGAATCATAACCAGGAGAAACATGATTCAAATAAGCGCATTTGTAAAATAATCAATTTATATATATTGTACTACAGTGTAATATTTTGTTTTTGATTAAATAATTTTTTTACCATGTCTAATTTTTGCACACATAATGGGACAAATTATAACAGCATTTTCAGGCAAAAATAATAATAAATAAAACAAAAAAAAAATGCAAAAAGAAAAAAATAAGCTTAATTTAAAATCAAAATTATTCTGCTTTACTGATTTTGGTGTGATAAAAATGCTAGTTACAAAATAAGACACTAGATGGCGCCACCATGTTTAGTAATACGGGAACCGAAATCAAAACGCAAACTTAAATTGTTGTCTATAAACAAAACTAATTCGGAGTATATGAACAAACTGCTTAAGCAAAAAAAATAAGCAGTAAATATATGCTTTAAAAACGATGTAGTGAAGTCATTACAAATGATATAATCGTATTAACTGCAGGGGAAAAAATATTTTTTAGTGTTTACTTGTATTAATGATTTTTTGTTGAAATAACCGTTCAATATCAAGATTAAGATTTGTTAAAAAAATGGATTTACGCCAATCAAATTGAAGTTTGAAAAAAATTGCTTGATTGCTTTTTACACACTTTGTAGTTCCTTATAAATTGAACTCAGGGGCGCCTCGTTGGGAGGTTACCTCACTGTAACCTCCAAAAATGTCATCTCGGCAAATTTTATCTGTCAGTTGAGTAAATTTGGAAACATAACTGTAATTTTGCAATATTTGAATGCCCGATAATTTTGCAATATTTGAATGCCCGAAAATTCCTTTTCACTAGGTGTACGTATGTTTGTATACCCGTATTTTATCAAATGGCAAAATTTTGAGTTCCTTTCGGCCAATTTAGAATTTCTCCTCTCTCGAAACTTGTTCGGAGAAATCTTTGAACACCTTCCTGCAGGAACGGACGGCCGGCGAAAAAATAGCCACAACCTTAAGCAGTAAAAAAAAAAAAAGAAGAAGAAGCAAAATATATTTGTAAACATCCATTTTATTCTAGTTTTATTGGGAATTATTTTTACCAATAATTTTGCCTTCATTAATATTTCTGAGAACGGAACGAACCGGCAAATTTAAACATCGAATGGTTGTGAACAAAAATTTTCTTTCTACAAAATACGAAAAATGAAAGATCATCACAATTACAAAAGTTTTGCGTTGCAAAATCAGAATGAAGACTTAAAAATGCTCTTAATAGCCTTTTTTATGCTAAAAAAACTCACAATTTAATTTATTTGTTAACGAATGGAAGTTGGCAACAAATAAAAATCATTATTCGTTGAACTTTTTCTCTTTGTTTAAAAACAATGAAATCGTTTCCAATCACAGAAATAAAAGCTTAGAATTGCATTCAAAACCAATTTACAACTGTAATTCGAGTTCTAAACTTGTAAGTTTAAACAAATTAAATCACACACAAAAAAATTTGTTCTTTCGGTTGGTACTAATGTTTTAAAGTTGCAAGCATATTTTTTCTACTTTAGCGCCACCTACATCAATTTAACTAATGTCGTGCCACTGGGAACGAACACTTGATAAATTTTTTTAAAAAAGAATAAATATTTTCAAATCTTAAAATAGTTTTTCTAAATACATTTTCTTTATCATTGCCAGACTTACCAGCATTATATCTGTACTAACACGTTTTTTGACACCTCTTTGACTGTTTCAAGAAGAGATTCTTTTTTAGTTTCTGCACCCTAAATACATTCCAAAAAAAAGTTCATCGAAAAAAAAATGTTTTAGTTATCGTTTAAAAATGTATGTTTTTTTAATATACCTTATGCGTGATGGTTTGTTTAAAGTATTTACAACAATTATTTTATTTGGAATTCTTTAATGAATTGGAATTCCGCATGTTTCCCTATATTTTTGTTCCAATGATCAAGATTCTAGTGAGTTCTCGAAAGGTTAAATAAGGTAGGTATTCCGTTTGCAAAAACACCAGGATTTCTGTTTTTTTTTACGGTCAGCGGTCTTTCATAGCTCATAAGATTTTAGTGTGTGATCAACCATTTCTTTCCTTATAAAAGTTTTTTCCTACATTTGCACCCGAGCACCACTTTCTTTTCGGCGTAGAAAAAGGCAGTTGATACCAAACAACGGTCAGTATACCCTAATGATATCGTAGAAGTATTTTGTCTTCGTTTGAACTTTAATTTTATTTTATTTATTTATTTATTTATTTTTATTTATTTATTTATTTATTTTTTTTTTTGATAAAAAAGAATTCCACTTGGAATGACTTCGAATACCTATCAAAAATCGCAGCAAAGTCAGGATTAATAAACTTCTTTGAAATATATGGAAGTCTCCGTAAAATTTGTTACGCTTTCTTTATTCTAGTACAGTTTGACTAGAATATGGGGAGCGAAGTTTAATTGATAAATAATCAAAACAACACCTGCTATGTACTGGAGTTATAATTTTATGTAAAGTATCATCTTTTTTTTTTAATCGGGAACCCCATTTTATCCGGACCTCCGATTTTTCCGCATCAAATTTTATAAGTTTAAAAAAATTAAAAATTAATTTAAATAGTAATTCTGAGTTATGATAATAGCAACGGAACAATAAATGCCCCAACTAGTCGGTTTTTATTTTGATTAAATGTACAAACAGAAAAGATAAACATTTAAATTTTTACTGATATAAAGTGCATTTTTATTGCAACTAAAAGGCATGAATATATCAGTTTCAATGGATGAAATTATTACGAAAACATTCATTGCGACAAAGTAATTTTTAAAAAGTAATAAAACATCATCTAAGTAAAAAAGAATATATATATATATATATATATATATATATATATATATATATATATATATATATATATATATATATTATTTGAAAAATATCTTTGTTCCCGTATTTGCGACGTTCTACCATCAACGAAACAACTCATTTTGTGCCATAAACAGTTCACGCAAAATGTATCGTAAAAATGGGGATCAGAACTCGTACTTTTTTTTTCAGTGCACTACCTACCAAACATAATTAAAAGAACACCCTATAGAAATTCTTTAAGAACTATAAATAAATAAAACACGCATAAGAAAAACCTGAAACTTGCGCAACATAAAAAC
Source organism: Uloborus diversus (assembly GCF_026930045.1). Taxonomy (NCBI): domain Eukaryota; kingdom Metazoa; phylum Arthropoda; class Arachnida; order Araneae; family Uloboridae; genus Uloborus; species Uloborus diversus. Next base: position 9,128,594 of record NC_072731.1, read on the forward strand.
TAGTTCAGTAGTTTTATTATTTATTTATTTATTTATTTATTTATTAAAAGTATTGCACACTACAAAAATAATCCAGTTACAGTGGAAACAATAATATAAAAATAGCAATTAAAACAATTATATATATAACGTTTAAAAGTTTGTAAATTTTAAAAAGACAAAAATTATCAACATAGTTCCGTCTGGTAAAAATTTTAAAGGAAGAATGACTCCTAAGAGTCCTACTTGGGACAGCAAGTTGTATCGAATTAACGATATCAGAGCAGTCAATTACATTATGTAGAACCTCATAGAAAAAAAGAGGACACGAGTTCACGGCGTGATTTAAGAGAGGGAACATTATAAGTATTACATAAGTGAGAGTAAGAATAAGTTAAAACTCTCTTGATTATTAGTTCTGTAACATAAGTAAAAAACAATTATTATTGAGCAATCACGATTGCTTATTGTTCTCACTTGACTGTTTTTGGCGTTCCTTTGATTTTATTTTCCCACCAGCACCCTCCGCAGCATCACCGTCGACCGGCTCCTCACAATGCTGCACCTCTAGCGAAAACCGTATCCAGGTTTCCGTCCATATCCTACACCTACACGCATACATACTCGCACATACACACACACATATATATACATACATACACCTACATACAGCTAAACACACATACATACACCTACACACAACTACCCACACACTCATGCCTGCACACAGACACAAACACATATGCCTACACACACATACACATTCCCTCCCCCACACACACATTCATACACACAATTACCCACACACTCATATCTGCACACAGACACAAACACACATGCCTACACACATACACATACCCCTGCACACAAACACACATACCCCACACAAACACACATACTCCCCACACAAACACACATACCCCCACGCACAAACACACATTACCTCCCCACACAAACACACACGCTTACACATACACACACACTCGTGATTGCGAAAAACATAATTTGAATTCAAGATGACAAAATTCAGTTTTTTTTTTTTTTGAACGCCACCTTGATAAATACATATTGACCTAACTGGTCTTGTATGAAGTCATATTTCCTTCGTGTGTATAAAAATACTAAAAGAAAGACCGGACGGAAACATTGTTCCCTAATGATCTGCATTTAAAACTGAGTAATGCGAGTATTTTGCTCGGATCACTCGCTTGTAAATGTTTGTTTCGGTGTCTTTTATCGGAAAAACTTAGTCAGAGAAGGAAATGAATGATTCATTTACACGTGAAGGAACTGATGCTTATGTAGGTGACACCGTGTGATAGAAACTGTTCTAATATGGACCTGCTAGGCATATCTCCCAGAGCATGCGTAATTAGGGCTGCGGAGTTGGTTTCATAGAGTAGGAGTTGGACTGATTTTGAAGTAAAAGAGTCGGAGTTGGGAATCGTAATCTTTAAAATTCCAAGTATCAGAGTCGCCCCCCCCCCCCGCAAATCTAAAATACTGCCTGGGCTTTGGAGTCAGAGTCGGAGTCGGGGGGATTCGGATTATGGGCTATTATGGGATTAATCAGTTGGAGTCGGAGTCGAAGCCTTTGAATTCAAACTTGAACTTTTTTCCAGCCTTTAAAATCAGAGCCGAGCATTTTCCCTTATCCCTGTATGTAACAACTCGCCGCATGATAAATCTCAATAAATGAGCGGTAATTAGAGTATCTCGAGTAATCTGCTTCACTGCATAGTAGGAAAAACTGCTTAGCCAACTTCATATACATAATAACCAAAATCACTGCGTGATACTCTGATCAACAATGAAAGTCGCGGCATAGCATACACGACGGCGTTTTTAATTGTTGAAACACCAAAAGTGCAGTAGGTCAAAGGCACCCATATGCAAAACCCGCTACTGATTAATACCAGTGTCCACGTGGTTGTGGTCAGTTCTCTCGTGACTTTCGGTTGTGTTGGTGAGCTTTTTGCATTGATTAAGAGGTTCCATTGTAGCCTTGAAATAGCTATATGCTGTATTTTCTTCAAAATTTGTGCTTTATTTACATTGGTTTTAAACTTAAATCATAAGGTCCGTTTACTTACAAAACGTAAAACATTGTAGATTTTTTCAAAATACTTTATTTTTCAAATTCTTTGCATGTGTCTCTACTTTGCTACATAGTTTCCATATTTATTCAAGCGTTTGTCGTAACGTTCAACAAGGTTCTGTATGCCTAAGTCGTAGACGTCTGACGACTGTGAAGATAACCAGTCTTGAACTATTTCTTTCACCTCGTCATCAATGGCAAAGCGCTTGCCTCCGAAAAACTCTTTTAGGTAGCAGAATAAGTGAAAATCTCTCTGCACCAAGTCTGGACTAGAGATCCTAAATACGGAGAGATTGGACAAATTCAGAGCGGCGGCCATTTTATGTCCAAAATGCTCACTCCCCATAGACCGTAATACATCTTCTGCCCTTAATATCGCTGTACATTGTATCGAAAAAATTAGAAACTAGATATGATATTATGAAATGAAATGTGCGGATCACAAATATATCTTTGTTTTCTAGCTTTATGAACAAATTTTTGAGAAAAAAAAATTTTCTTTGTAAGCGCTGTGACGATGCAAAACGATTGGCACCAGATTGCCAGACTTGGCGCTCACTCCGTTTGATGAAAATACAAAGAGAAGAAAAATCAGTCTATTCTTCAAAGATTTCATGTCCCATATTCCGTGGGAAATCTAGAAATTCACACAACGCAGCATTTCGAGCTGACAACACTTGGACTAAACATGGCGGAGATCGGCGCGCCGCGCCCGTTGTCCAATCTCTCCTTATATAGGATCTCTAGTCTGGACTTCTCCGGAAAAATCTGGAATTATCTGTGATCACTGATGGTTGACCTGAAAGCGGTTCATCATAAACATTTTCCAAGTCTGGACTGTACGGTTGGAAGTCAATCTGTACACATCCAGAAGTTCTGATCAGATTTTATAGGCAGAATGGATCTGACACTGTCATTCAGCAACCAAACTCCAGACGTCATAAGTCCACGTCGCTTATCTGTCTCCGTCTATGAATTTCCGCTGCAGAACCGTTCTTTGCTGTCAAAAGCCGAATCACTGACCGTATTTCACAGTCGGCGGGCTGATCGATTGTTTTCAACATTTTGAAGTAGCTCTGTACTTAGCACACTGTAACAATATCGATGAAAATGGTGTGGTCTGACGAGCAACTCATGCCGGGAGTTGGTACGCATGCGCCTTTCAATGTTTGCGCGACATTCGATTAGCTACGACAATTCGAACCTTATTTTCCGAATAACCCTCGTAAAATGCTAAATTTCGGAGAAAACGTATCCATTTTTCGGAGCATAGATGCTTCAGATTTTAAAAATGTTCAGATTTTTGAAAATAATAATAATAATAATAATAATTCGAATTTTGACATCTTGAATTCAAATTATATTTTTCGCAATCACGAGTGTGTGTATGTAGGCGTGTATGTTTGTGTGTGGGGGTATGTGTGTTTGTGTGTGGGGATATGTGTGTTTGTGTGTAGGGATATGTGTATGTGTGTGTAGCCATGTGCATTTGTGTCTGTGTGCTGGCATAAGTGTGTGGGTAGTTGTGTGTATGAATGTGTGTGTGGGAGGTTATGTGTATGTGTGTGTAGACATATGTGTTTGTGTCTGTGTGCAGGCATGAATGTGTGGGTAGTTGTGTGTATGTGTGTGTATGTTTTTGTATGTGTGTGTATGTGTGTTTGTATACGTGTGTGTAGGTGTATGTGTGTGTATGTTTGTGTGTGTGTGTGTATGTGTGTGTGTGTAGTTGTGAATGTATGCGCGTGTGTGTAGTTGTGTATGTATGCGCGTGTGTGTAGGACATGGATGCAACTGGAGACGGCTTTCGCTATAGGAGCAGCATCTTGAGGAGCCGGTCGACGGTGATGATGCGGAGGGTGGCGGTGGGAAAATAAAATGATAGGACCCCAAAAACAGTCAAATGAAAGCAGTAAGCAATCGTGATTGCTCAAAAATCGGATGTAGTCTTATGATATTTATTTAACAAGTCACACAATAAATACGTACATAACATACAATAGAGTACATAACGCTACAATATGTAGTTACTTTTTTACCTAAATTTGACAAAAATTAACTTTCATTACTCATCGAATACATAGAAAATAATATTGGAACTTCATGGGAGTGCGTTAAAATTTTTGGACGTTCTATAGTAGGACTAAGCAATTTCAGCCCTATTCAACGTGAAAGGTAATAAAAGAGGAGAGTTAAGCATAAAAGTTGTTTACCCTGAATTAAGCCAGCATCACCCAAATAGTATAATGATCATGATCATGTTGTACACGGAACGTAACGATGTTCTTATAAAAGTTAAGAGATTTCCACTGAGCTAGATTCTAATTAAAGAATTTATTAATTAGGATTATTTATTTATTTATAAAAAGTAATTTAAAAAAAAGTTAAAGGTGTTTTTTTTTAATGAAATTTTAAATAACTGCTTTCGCATGATGAAAACTGAAGATTTCATATGAGTTAGTTCATAAAACTGCGTTTAGAGTTGTAAAAAAAAACGAGCTGATGTGTGTGCATCACATGACTTCCTTTTACCCCAATATAATGTAGTTTTCCCATTACTGGCAATTTTAATGTGATTCAATAGTTTACTCTCTAAATATCACCAACAGTGGCCAAATTGGAATCAGATTTAAAAATTAAAAAAACGCGCCAAATTTGTCGCCAAGTTGGCAACAAAACTCGGCGACCAAAAGACTGGCGATATATCGCCAAGTGTCCACCAAATTAAAACACCACTTGAGTTTACATCGAAATTAACAATGATTTCCCACCACAAAGAGACTAAGACTCCTTTAGAAACACCAGAATGCAACCAAAAGAGGAGATGCACAACTAGACCCCACTAGGAGTCTATGTACCAAATTTCAACTTTCTAGGACATACCGTTCTTGAGTTATGCGACATACATACGCACATCCGCACATACGCACATACATACATACATACATACATACGGACGTCATGAGAAAACTCGTAATTAACTCGGGAATTGTCAAAATGGATATTTCGGAGGTCTATACGTTCGTAGGCACTTATCCACGTATGGTCGGGTTGAAAAAAAAAAAAACTCAACATTCATTCGGGGGTGAGCAAAATATAAATTAAGGTCGATTTTTGAGTGAATTCGCAAATACAGTACTTCCTTTTTTGTAAAAGGAAGTAAAAAAAAATGTCAATCTTTCACTTTTAATGCAGATAATTTCAATTTTACTCTTTTTTTTTTTTTTTTTGCTAGAAAAGATCCACGGTAAAAGGTAAAAATTTAATAAATCAGTTTCTTCGCTGTTTTCCCACAAGACTGCACTTTTTAAATTAGGTTTTCCGAAACTAATTGAATTGGGTCTTTATGCTTTCAAAGGTTTTGACGCGTAAACTTCTTGCTCTAATCTTGATAAACTAGGAATGTTATTGAAAATAAAGTATTTTTCCCGAATCAATTAGGATAATTTCTACAAAAAAAAAAAAAAAGGCTCAAAATACCTACTAAGTATTGACATTGCACTTAAGGAACACTGTTTATAAATCCAAAAAACATATATCTTTCTTAAGTTATTAAGAAACAGGTTTTTCAATAACATCTTTCGGCTAAATATGTATTTGTACAAGTTCAAATACGTACTCCATAGTGTGTTTTAGAGATATTTTCTTGTATTTTGGAAAGAGGTTTTGCTGAATAGAACTGACAAATGAAAACTATGAGAGCAGTGTAGAAAACAAATATCGTAATGAAAAAAAAAAAAAAGAAAGAGTTTTTAACTATTCAGAACTACTTTCAGTTATGTTGTGAAAACAAGTTAATGTACACAAAAACCATATTCACTTTTGAAGTATTATTGCTATATGAAATACTTTCTATCATTTTTGAAGTAAAAGCATCTCATTCAAACATTCAAGATACTGTTTTTTTCTTCTTTCTCTTTGTCTCATAACTCAAAATAAAGAGTATGTGATAAATTTTTAGAAACTTCAGACACATTTATAAATATGAAGTGGAGGAATGTCAAGGCAAAGTGAAACAGTTAATATAACTTTCCTTCTCTGAAAGTAAGGAACTGGAAATTTGTTTTGAAAATTTCAGTACATAAAGAATGAACAGAATTTGTTTTATTATATAACTTGCAATGGAACATTATTTTTCCTTTTTGGCCGTAAATTTGATCTTCCAAAACAAGCGAAAAATGAAATATTTCTCTGATGAAATATCTTTTTTTTTTATTATTAAAATTAGTTTTGTAGAGATGATTAAGTAAATAAAAGAATAAAAGAAAAGAAAAGTAAACAATAATTAAATAAATAATGAAATTAATTGAAATATGAAAAAAAAGTTAGTAAAAGAGTGAATGAATATTAAAATAAGTCAACAATGAATAAAAAAGTGAATTAGTGAATGAAAGAATGTAAAAGAATGAATTAATGAATAAATACGTAAGTGATTTAATAAATGATTGAACACGTAAAGGAAATAAACTATTGCCCTTTGCCGCATTCACTTTGTCTCGAGGGCACTTGACAAATTATATTAAACATTTGGAATCATTCCCTGATGTTAACTAAATAAGTACTGCGCATGACATTAGTAAATCGCAATTGATACTTAAAATGTTACTTAAAAATAATTTATCATTGAAAATAACTTTTGACCTGCCACAAAATATTACTGCATATGTACCAAATTTCTAAAATGAATTATGTTATTATTTTCCTTGATCTTTGGAGCTATTTAGTTTTTGACTGGAATCAACTACATGCTTAAGAAATTAGTTTAATACTTCTAGATAGGTATCTTGCTATTTCACTGTTCGCCCGCATTTACTTTGAGGGATCGTTGAAATTATTTAAGTTTTCCTTTCTGGAGAGCTTAATATTAATCCATATTTTGGGCATTACACATACTTAATGTTTGGTCATTATCAGGGGCGTGCACAGAAATTTTGAGATCCGTCACAATTCCGGGTCGCATATAATCAACCTTTACTCTCTTGGAGACCTTATACTAGTTTCGGGACTCCTGATTGACCAGTCGACGAAAATGTATCAGCCATGTTTTTTCCCCATCCAACGTATTAAACAAATTTCGTTCCTCGGAAGTTATGAATACACGTTTGAATGTTTTAAATTCTCCCCCTCTCTTTGAATAATGTCTAAAGGACATGTTTTGGTTTTGAAATGAAACAATAATTAGAGCGTGCACAAAACAAGCAACATAGAAGACGTATGATGTTTTGACACAGTAGCCAATCAGCAGTCTCCAAATTTTTATATGGTCTCTCCGGGTCACCCTGCATATTGTTTACCCCTATATCTGATGCCAATTTTTAAAAATATTAGACCTCCTTTAGGCTCAGGCCCGGGCCAACAGGTGTCCTTTCTCTCCCCTCCCTTCCCAGTGCGCACCCCTGGTCACCATACAAATTTAATGTTAACTCAATGTAGCGTTCAAAACCCACAAAGTTAATTCTTAAAACTTCACCAATGCTTCATGAGTGATCCGCTGCATGAAACGATATACTTTCAAAGAAACATCACGGGTGTAGCCTACCCTATTATCAATCTTATGATAGGGATACAGCAATCAAAAAACCAACACGTAAGTTTTATTTTACTTCACACTGAAAAATACTTGTGTAGGTAGTTATACTAATTTTGTTTCCAATATTTCGCTTTTTTTCCTATTTATAATGTTTTTGTATATATTAACTTATGGGATAGTATAAAGATTAATGCATGATGCTAAAATTTTCATTATACTGGTTTTTGATAAAGCTTAACATAGATGATAATAATGACTACGCATGTATTCTGATAGGATGAGGGGGGGGGGAAGGGGGGGTATAAAATGACCAAACGACGCCATAATATCTCTTTCTGGTATAGTGCGATCTATGTACTTATACATGTGTTTGATTTCCAGAGATTAGACGGTAGAGCCTAAAGCGACTAAAGTTCAAAAATGCAAATTTTGGAAGCTTAAGATGTGCATCAAGGAGCCATTTTTAAAATTTTGTTTCATTATCATCATTATTACTATTATTATTGTTATTATTATTACTATTTTGGATTTTGGTTTTACAGGAATTCGTTTAAATTGGGACGTCGAATTTTTTTAGACATTAAAATAGTCGAAAAACCAAAACATGTTTTTAAAAAGCTTTCAGCGAAGAAGAAAAAGTAAAATGATTAATTTTAACCCGCACATTATCACTGAATGGCAAAAGTTTATACTTCTTCTAGTTGACGTGTTAGCATTATGGGCATAAAAAAAAGTATACGACTTATATTACTCATCTGTAATTATTTTTTTAAAAAAATGAAGTGGGCATAAATTGCAAAAACATATTGAGATATTTTCGACGAAAAAATATCTCACTCTTAATTCAAAAGAGCGAAAAAATAACTCTTAAAAAGAGTGAAATCTATTGCGAGTGCATTCATTCTTTCTGAGTGCTAGCTTTATCGAAAAAAGACGCTTTACGAAAAAACCAAGACTAAAACTTTTCTTTATTCGCGTGAAATTCGGAAACACTCCTTTGATGAGCGAAATATAAAAACATTCTTTAAAAGAAGGACTCAAAAACATTTTCATTGGTTCGATTCTGTCACGTGATTTTGTTTAGGGAGAAGCTTCTATGCCTCCACGTTAGGCTTACCCTACCCAACGTTGGTCGCCAGTACCAAGTCGCTATCTAAATGTCTTCATTTAATGAATTTAAACTATTTGTTGCCGAATGAGGTTTCTGAAGGAAGTGCACAAAAACTGCATGGTAAGTGCGAAGAATTTTCTTTTTTATTAAAACTTGTAACTGTTAATATTTCTTGAACTGCTCGTATGTCCTTACAAATCATCCACGTGCAATGTTACGGCGAACTTTTTGTAACTTTTTCTTCCAAATGAATGAAACTTTCATCAACAATTTTGTTTCGGTCATCGAATCAAAAATAGGACATTTGAAACAGTCGTTACCATCTTTGGTGTGTGTGTGTGTACTGTATATATATTTTAGGCAGGTGTTACAGACCCGACCATGCGCAAATCTATAGGTCGGATACCGAATCCGCTCCCGATGGTCGGAGCTCCAACCACTGCGTATATTTTAAATTAATCAAATATTGTTTGTGTGTATAATAAACTTTAAAGAGTATCATAAACTTTGTACAACACACTCATTCATATGTGTAACATCCAATTCATTAATTAAGTAAGTGTCCTGACGGGGAGGGGGTGGAAAATTCTCTACATACCCTTGCTTGGAGGGAGGGGGGGGGGGTTAGATCCATTCTTACTAATATTTTCCAAGCCGATATTTTAAATTAGAAATCCGCGGTCAAGTGGTTTGGCAAATATTATATTTCATTTGCTTCAGGAAGGTAAAAGTATGTATTATAGGATGAGCTGTTTTGTGTTTCAAAGAATGAAACGTGTAAAATATAATAAAAGAATCGCTCTGTGTTTTGCATGTCTTATTTTAAATTAGTATCGCATCATATACAAAAATTATTTGTCGAAAAAAATATTCGGTCTAGATTCCTTAAAGTAAACATTTCTTTACTCAAAAAGGTTTTAAAAAATAATAATGATAGTTAATTTAAGAACGATCCCAGTGACGTAATATTTGTTATTTTATTATTGTGATCTTACGTAAGATGGGGGGGAGGGAATCTTACATACCCTTACATAGGGGGAAGGGAAGCTCAAAAATATTGCCAAAATTGTCCTTACGTAATTAATGAATGGCCCCGAAGAAACAAAATTGAATTCAGACGTATCTTGTCATAATTTATGAGTGACTTTTTAAATTAATTCGAACTGAGGTAACTTTTAAAACATTATTAATGTTAAAAGGCATACCGAGAATATCAATATAGAGTTTCAAAATTTTAAATCTATTTATTTGGAACTGTGTGGGTTTGTTTAATTTTATTTCAATCTTTAAATTCGGAACTGTACGTAATATTGCACGTGGGTGATTTGTAACGATATACGAGTAGTTCAAGAAATATTACCAGTTAAAGTTTTAATAAATTAGAAAAGTCTTCGTACTTACCATACAGTTTTTGTGCAACCTCTTCGGAAACACTAAAAACAGTTTTTTTTCACACTTTTTTAACCTATTTTTTTTTTTTCAAATGAAATAACAATTTTAAAAACAGTTTTAAATTCAAATACACAGCATAAGCACATGAAAACACATTTAAAAAACAATTTCATCAAATGAGAGTGAAATGAATTTATCTATTTTATTCTAAAAAAGAGTGAAATAGCGGCTTTCCAAAACGGAAAGCAACCACTCATTTAGGATTTTAATTTAGTCTTAAAAAGAGTGAAAAACACTTATCAAAAGGGAGTGAAATTAGCTTATCCAAAAGGAGTGAAAATAACCGCTCCGCAAAAGGAATGAAATTCACTCCTATAAGGAAAGTGCGTTTTCAACACTGGAAAGGAGTGAAAATTTACTCAGTCTGAGTTAAAATCGCTGGAATTTTTTAGGAGAGTACCCTCGTGCCCACGTCATTGAAATAATAGGTCTAAAACTTTAAGAAAGTTTAAGAAAAGCGCCAAATTACAAGACGTGGCGGATACCTTGTGACTTCACTACTCACTGAAACTTGTTAAATTTGGTGATTTTTCTTTAGTTTCTGTAGACTTTTAAGATCTCATATTTTGATGACGGGGACACGAGGACAAGTAATTTATGCATCTAGAAACAGTTTTACTATGCTCCTTGCTTGCCACATATTTCGATTTTTTCCTTTACTACACTTTCTTATGGTTTCCTGGTTAATATACCTTCTTACTTCACCAATGAAATTTTCTTAATTATAGTTAAGACTCACTTGTGTTCAAGACACAGCGAAAAACTGAATTAATGTACAATGTCCATCGCGACGTCAGGTCTTAAACTTGTAGATACAACTCTGCAAAATAGTTTTCCCAAACACATCAAAACAGCTTATCCAGTTTCTTGCACTTGTTGATTTGCAGCTTTGTTAGGAGTTCTTACGCTAACTTCAGAGTTAAATCTCGCAATTCATTATGACTTAGAAATTACGAATTAGTTATGAAAAGAAGAGTGTATCATTTATCTAAAATTAATGCTGACATTAGTTTCACGACCATTTCCATCATTTGGATTCTTAAATATAGGCAGCGGCGTTACCTAGCATGGGTGACATTCGGGGCGGAAATTTCTGGTGGCGACCCCTCCCCCCACGCAAACGCAAAAGAAAAAAAAAAGGCTTTAATGATCTACGTAAGCATGAAATTCATACGATTTTAGTCAAAGTACTAACCTAAATAGAACCTAATCTTGAGTATAGTTGTTCTCCACGATGTGGGTTTGAAAAACGGGAGGTTCCGGAGGGGGGGGGGGGGTTGCCTCCCGAAAAATGTTTAAATTTGTAATCCTGAAAATGCATTTTAGCTTCATATTTTTCAAAAACTTGCAATTCCACTTTGGGTGTCATCCCGCCAGACAGGTGACACCAATGGCGGACGCCCCCCCCCCCCTCGTAGCGACTTCACTGATATAGTCCAGTAAACTTTCGAGTACGAATTTTATCTATGCATGTTAAACATTATTTTTTATGATGAATTTGTTCTACTCAAATTTCCATTTTCTGTTTAGTTTTTCCAATTCCAATGTCACATTGAATGATTGAACACTTTAACCTTATCACTTCGGTGTTGTGTATAGTTAAAACTGGTAACGCAATCCTTTCACTTCTTGAATAGAAAGAAGTTGCTTTCAGTTAGCTGATGTCAAAGGTGCCCTAAGGGGGGGGGGTCAAGTGGAGGCTCAGCCCTCCCCCGTTTGAAATTAGAACTGCCTTGCTTTTAGTACTTTTTTCTTTGCAAAAATGTAAAACCATTTCTTCTCCAGCAATTAATGAATAAGTTATTAAAGATGTCAAATTTTAATAACTCTAATCTGTACTGAAATCGGTTCTATGGGGAAAATATCTGCGCTCCACCTCCCCCTTAAAATTTTGCATATGGGCGCTGTTGGCTGATGTAACATGTTTTTTCGCACGGAAACATTTTTGAACTGATAACTTCTTATGGGAGGGTAAACCGATTTGTGACATAACGCGCGTAACGGGGTAAATTTAATTATAATATAGAATGCTAGGAACTTAGGATATGCGTAGCCACGGTGGCTCGATCTGACCAGGAAACATCACGATCAAGGAAATTCAAAGAAATTCCAAATTGGTGGCATTCGAAAGAGCATTGGAAAACATGTTTATGGCACTGAAACTACGTGCCCTCGTGACCACGTTATCGAAATATGATCTCTTAAAAATTGCCGAAATTTTTAGTAAAGTCGCCAAATTTAGCGAGATTTGTTCAGAAATGGAAGGTATGGCGCGAATTCAACATCTGCATCTGACAAGACATTTCACTTCCATATTTGGTCACCACCAAAGCGCGTGAGAAATATCGCATTAATTCCTTACTCGGGGTGACTACCATGGCGCGGGGTGTCGTGGCACAGACTGCGGCATTGAAATTTTTAGGGGCGTGTGTTCCGGGATATTAACGTGCAACTGTATAGGGGAAAACGCCACAGCCCGAAATATTTGTTTTATTTTATTGTAAAAACAATGGAATTTTTTGTTATTCTTAAGACTGTTAAAAAACTGATGTTTAAAACTTTTATGCTTCTGCGGGTGAAATATTTCCACTGAAAGAGTTTTTTCGATGATGAAACTGTTTTGAAAAAAATATGATAACCGTAGAGAAACGGTAAACACACTTTAAAGTCTTTTTTTTTTTTTTTTTTGAAAAGTCGTAAATCTGAAGTCTTCAACAGTATCTAAATACGAAGAAAACGACATTTTTAAAGATTTCAAACCATGTTCTAAAATTAAAAAAAAAACGATTTCTGTCAGTTATTTCCAGTGTGTTTTTCGTTATGTGTATCGTTTTCAAGTTATGTGTAAACCCTCTAACAAGTCAAATAAAAAAAAAAAAAAAACTGTATTAATTTTTATTTTGCTCCGTATTTGAATTCCCTTTTAACGTGAAACATAATTGGTAAAAGCGACTTCAGTATTTTTAAAAAGGACTAAATAACATGCAATATGATGTGCATTTACGTTATAGCGACTTTCAGTTGCAGTGACAGATTTTTTCGAACTACAGGGGTTGTTGTAATGAACGTCGACTATAAAATTTTTGATAAGAATCTGTTATGAAGTAATTTCCGACATCGTTAGTTTTGCTGTGCAAATTTTTGACATTTACTATCCGTTGTTTTCTTTTTTTTAATTATTATTTTTTCGATTTTAAATTAAACATTTTCGCTAGCAGTGGTCAGACAATAAAACTTCATGAATGATAATAACTTTTGAAAAAATAAATAAGAGCTGGGATACTACAATCCATGATCAGGTTCTTTCAACATCAAAAACTATCCATTTTATTTTCAATATATAAGCTTTAATAAGCATGTTTTTTTTTACTTATTCATATTAATTCTCGTACATAATTATTAATTACTTACAACACATTTCATTACAAGAGTACAAACTTAAATTAGTTAAGTAAAACACACTTGAAATGCAATTAAATTCTGAAATGCATTATTATCACGATTACAAAGTTAAATCCTACGTTCAATTTCGTTATAAAATTGTAGCTCCTCTGGATAAAGCTCTCTAGTTTCCATTTCACAGGCTTCATAGTTACTTTTTAATTTTACCCACACAAGTAAAGGGTTAATTCGAAACATCGTTTACGCGCCTTGCAGATGACCAGAAATGGAAATGAGAGTCTTGCTAGATGCAGGCGATGAAATCACGTGGTATTTTCCATTTTTTGCCAAGTCTTTAAATTTGGCGAATTTTCGTAAGATTTCGACAGACTTTGACCCCCCATATCTCAAAAACAAGAGGACGAGGGCACACAATATTTGGGTCAAATTTTTTTCTAAAGATACTCTTTCGAATGCGACCATTTTTAACTTTTTTCATGATTACTGAACTCGTGATGTTTCCTGGTGAGGACACCAATAATCATTATATATTATTTCTGAAGCCTGTTTTTTGTTCCTACGCGAGATCTTCTTTATTTCTTGATCGATTTCTTTCATTTACCACCCCTCATTTTAAAGCTTATAGTGGAGGCTAATGACAAAAAATACACCCACGTTCTAAAAAAATTTTTTTTTTCTTTTTTCTTTTCTTTCTTTTTTTTGTTAAAAAAACTTGTTTTAAAGCACCGGACTGAGGTTTTCGGTTAGTTTTATAAGTTTAACCTGCGCTGTGACTGACATAGCTGAATGGCTCGATCGGCAGAGCGTTTGACTGGTACCAAAGGAATGAGTGTTCGGACCCAGCCCGGACTATCTGTATCGAAAAACCAGACTAATCATGCATTACATGAACACTTAAAATACAATAAACAACACAATTCAGGAAATAAAGTAAATGAGATTTGAATGCTCCTTGCTGTTACGAAAGCTTGATGCAACTTGTAGCTAAATTGTTTCTTAATTGTAAGGATTTTTTTTCTCTTCTGTTTTTGAAACTTAGGGTACCAATTAGAAAACTAAAGCATATAATATAAGCGAAAATATAAGTATAAGGTTTAAGATTTCAGACTACAATAGTGCTGGGCCGAAACCCCATAGTGGAGTTCGTACAATGCGTTGTGTTATGATTTGGTGGACTTTTGGACTGTAGGAATAATAGTTGGATTCATTTTTGCACCATGAAAGTTTATTAAATAAAATAGTACATATACAGTTCTAAACTAAGCTTAGATATTTAGTTAGGAGTTAAATATTTATATTCAAAACATTAAAGATTTCAATAATTAAGTACATCATGATTCTGCTCTCCAAAGGAATTAAACTTTAATTTACTGGTTTAAATTAAGTTGTGGGAAGTGGGAGCTAGTATTGTACGTACCAAGATTTCGGTCCTTTCTCCATTAAGTCATCCAAAGGCGCAGCGCGTTTCTATCATGACTCCGGACAAACGTCTCGGAGAAACGCCGAGCTCTCGAAAGATCGTCTCCTCTACCTTCAAAACTATCTCTTCTCCCGCGAAAAATCTTAACTCCTTGTTTTATACTGGGGGATAAAGTTCCCTGATCGGGGCACATTCTCTGGGGATCATAGTTCAACATCTGGAGATCCAGCTTCCAGGAAAACCCTATGCTTTATGGGGTACGGAGTGTCGCAAAGTGTCAGAATGGAATTTTGTTATTCACAAGTCTTCTATTTTATGGGCTCGAAAATGTCAGAACTTCAGAAGTTATATCCTACAGCTATGACTCGGAAAGGGGGAAAATGTTTGAAATTGTCCGAAAGAAGCTAACCCCCTTTTGACCCACTGCGGGTGTCACAGAAAATTCCAAGTGTCGCTTACTCAAAACAAGCGGAGGGAAACTTTCCCGCCAAAATGTGTTTATTTCTAACTCTCTATTTTATGAGATGCAACTGCTCGGGGGTCTGAACTTATTTCCTGCACGGGAAAAATGTACCGCCGCGCCGCGACAAAAAGGTCAACTCTTCTTAACCTAAAAGACGTTTAAAAATGCGAGGGAGGCTATTTGTAGCGGAATGAAGGTTCAGGGGATAGATATCCCTTTCCAGGCATGTGGGGCAGAAGGTCAAAATCGGCCCCACAATCCTGCCCCTCCTCCGGGAAAAGAAAAACTGGAGAGCAGATGTAAATATGTAAACTTATTAATTGAATAAATATGCATAAAATATAATTTTTCAAAAAAAATTTCAAGTTCAAAGTGTAAACCAGAGAAAAGAAAAAAAAAATGTTAGAATGAGTGAAGTATTTTTTTCTCTCTTTGGTAACATATATACACAAACTACAGTAATGTAAAAAAAAATAAAATAAAATATACAGTGAATTGTAATGGAATAATAATCATAACAAGAGCGACGTATCATACATTCAAATTTTCATCAAATTTAGCCATAATTAAAAAAAATCTTGCATGTAATCTGAAATATGCATTAATACATGTATAGAATACATTTGGGATCTTAATCACGTTGGTTTCTTCTGGATGTCCGTAATCGACTGATATTCACATATCACAAGAAAAAAAAATTTAAAGTTTTTTTTTTTTTTTTTTAATTGCAGAAAGAGTACATGTACAGAAAAAAAATTTGTAAGTGAAGAAAAAGATGTAATAGTTTTTTTTTCCATGTTGATAGGCACACACACCACAGAGTTTGTTTTACACTTCCTGTAAAGTGTATGGAGTGAACATAGTCTCTGAAGGTTAATAAAAGGTTATAGTTTTTTTCCATATTAATTAAAGGCACGCACACATAACACCGTATTTGTAGGAACTAGTTCGTGAGAGAACTTTGTATCTCGTGAAGTGAGAAAACGTATTTCTCACGTATACACACAATACGCACTTTGCTTCGAATATCCGACACGTAAAGCACTTTTCTCTTTATGTTTATGTAAACAGCACTGTTTTCCTTTGTATTGTGAAACACACACAACGTTACGTTGCATACGTGGAAAACTTTTTTTTCTTTTGCATTGTGGAAAAATCGCAGTTTCTCCCCCATGTTGACGAACAATTAAATAACACTATATGTTGTAGATTCTGATATCCTTCATCTTGATAAGTGAACTTACAAGAGCATAATATTTTATGGAATGGCACACGCGGAGGATTGTAGTAAACGGCACAGAGTCATAAACGGACATATTGGAGACTCGAAATTCGCGCATCTTGATATGCTCTGGTTGACGTTCAGAAACTACCAAACAAGATATTGGGTTTGAGCAGTTCAGGCTCATGTAGATGTCATAAAACGCAGAACACACGAGCGCGAAGAACTCAGCGAGTTAGTTTCGGTTTCCCTTTCTCCAGTGAAGGGACCCTGGGGGGATGGCAGCGATGAGGAGAACTCGGGATTCCTAGAAGAACGAGGGGTCCTTCAGCAGCCGTCTTTGGCTTGATATGTCCCAGGATTGCCGCTTTGCTGTTTACTCCCGCATATGAGTTGAGGCTGGTAAAATGGACGTCATGATGCGGGAATGGCGATTCGCTGTCATGATTTTCTTTCCAGTTTCACGAGAAATGCGTTGCTCGTTGTAGAGGCGCTGACTTTGCAGATGCACAGATATCAAATGGAATCTTGCAACGATTTCTTTGAAAGTTGGAGCCATTAAAATTTGTTGGAAAGTCTCTGTAGCGGTTTAGTGACGTCAAATCATGTACGCAATTTGTGTCTCATAAGTGGCTTTCTATAGCCACCAGCTTATAAACAGCATAATGACTGAAATGCTTGGCGTCGTCGACGGAAAACCAAATAAAATACTTCAGGGACACAGAAAACATTGATACATACAAATACCAATAGCTCCCAAAACACATAAAAGTAATTAAATAAAATTTCTAGTTTCTAGAAAATTTAAGTTATGATTCCATATAAATTCATAAAATATCAAAATATTAGACTGTAATATTTTTGTTCTGTTATCATTCTGCATAATATCTAGATTTGGAGAACAGAAATTTTAAACGTAAAGAAACAAATGTAGGAAAAAAAATTGTACGTGGTGTCTATACCTCTAAGAGCCTTATCTTTTTTTTCTTTCCTTTTTTTTTCATAGCACAGTTATGACTGTTCAAGTTCAGAGGAAAACTACAAAGTGATAGGAGGGAAGGGAAATGTCGGAGTAACATAAAATTAACTAATAAGGGAAAGAAAAAAAAAATTTCATTTTTTTTTCTCCTTTCCTTAAATTTTTTCTGCTAAGCCCCACAAAACTTTGTGATACGCAGAATAAATATATTTAAAAAAAAGTAAACAAAACTTCAATGAAAGAACGTTACCGAAAATATGAGGCAATTAACAACATACCAAAAGTGATCAGTTTTTGGTTAACAACACAGCCGAATAATTCAGAAACTTAACGGGGGGGGGGAGGAAAGAATGAAGGGTGGGGAAAACACAAAGGGAAAAATAAATTGGACGACATCTAGAATGATCGTCATATTTTCCCATTTTCTTTGTGGCTATACCTTTCTTTTTAAGGTTCCCTTATTTGCCTGCATTCCTCTGTCCTTTTTTCTCGTTAATTTTTTCTACGTTTTACTCCTTTCACAATCCTATTCATTATTTATCTTCACAGTTTCCTGTACTTTTTAACTGTCCTATTCCTTTTCTTTTTTTATTCTCTCCTTCATGTCAATCTTTTCTTTTTTTTTTTTTTTTTAAAGATTCTTTCTCTCTTTATTTTTTTTTGAAAGTTTATTTATTTATAAACCCTTTCTCTTCCTTCCTTTATCTCAATACTTTTCCTACACTTAACTTCTATAATTTTTCTGATTCTTTCCTTATTCCTACATTTCTCATACTGTATAAACTTTTTTTTTCCCTTCAGTTCATTACCTCTTTTATCTATTCTTTATTCCTATAGCATTCCTTCATCTTATTCCTAACACTTTCAGATCGTTTCTTATTCCTTTTCTTTTCGTTCCTATTACACTCAGATTTTCTGTATTCCTATACTTTTCCTACACATTATTAACTTTTTTGTTCGAATTCCTTTCGAACCTCTTTTTTTTCACCTTATTTGCATACTTTCCTAATCTTTATTCTCTTTTTTTTTCATTCATTTTCCTTTTTTTTTTTCTATACATTCATTTACCCATAATTTGTTTTATTCTCTTATTAACCTCTTTTATAAAAAAAAATCCCAGATTTTTTTTTCTCTCAAATTTTCTTTTATTTTCTTTTTTTTTTTTCGTTCTCATTTGAATTAGATTTTTTTTCTTTCCTTTTTTTTCGAGAGAAAAGATGCGTAATAGGAGCTTTCGTTTCTTAGCTACGCGGGGTCAGTGCTCTCCCGAACAGCTGATCGCAGATAGTACCTATGCGTTTGCTGGAGGGGTTCCGATTCGACTCTCGCTTGGGGGTGGGGGAGGTCAGAAATTTCTGTGCTGTCGGAAAAGAAGCCGCTTTCTGAACTTTCGGATCGTAAAGGAATTTCTTTTGAAGACGTTTGATTCCAAAGTTGAAGTAAAACAGCTAGCGGAACATTTTCATCATTATTTTCTTCGTCTTCAAAAATAGCACGCGATTTTTCAAAATTTGTATTTGCATTAGGCATTGTTTGTTGGTCTTCCGGCATGACCTGTTTTAGATATTCCAATTCTGGTCTTCGGTCTACGTAAGGTATAAGTCTATCGACATGTACTTTTTGGGGCTTTGATCTGACGTTGTTCGGGTCGAGTATGGTGTAATTGACGGCGTTATGTTTTATTTGTATGCGAAAAGGCCCTGAGTAGTTTCGGCGTTTAGGCGTGCTTTGTTTTCGATCAAGGTCTTTTGAATAAAGGTACACCAATTGCCCTGGATAAAATTCGCGTGATTTTGCAAATTTCAGTCTGTAATTTTCTTGCGTCTCAGCGGCGGAAGTAAGATTTTGGGAAACTTTAGAGAATGCTAGTTGGAGGTTTCGGGTCTTATTAGCGACAAAATCTTCGTAAGATGCATAGGAGGGTCTCCCTGGGGTATCAAAGACAAAGCTGGGAAAATCTAGATCGTATCCTAACAACAGGAAGCTGGGTTTCTCCTTTGTGACACTGTGATAGCTAGAATTGTATGCAAGCTCATAATAGTTTATATAGTCGTCCCATTGGGAATTTTCCCTGGAAAGAATGCTTAGTGTTTTTTTGAGATTTTTATTCAGGACTTCTGTCATTCCGTTACTGGCAGGGTGTTGCGCGGTTGTGAACAGTTTAGTTACTCCTAATCGGGAGCAGATATTTTTGAAAAGATCACTGGTGAAATTAGGGCCCTTATCGGTGAGAAAAATTGGGGAAAACCAAACAAACAGGCAAAATCTAAAAATTTCTCCGCTGTTGTTGTTGCGAGTTGGTCGGGTACGGCATATAATTTAACAAATTTAGTGAAGTGGTCTAAGAATGTTACAATATAAATATTGCCTTTCCTTGTCCTTGCAAACGGGCCTAAAAAATCACAAGAGACATATTCCATTACGCGAGAACAAGTTTTACCTCTTTCTAAAGGGACGGGAGGGTAGCGAGCTGGGGATTTAAATGGAAAACACTCTTTACAAGTTTGTACAAAATGTTCGCAGTCTGTATTCATGCCTTTCCAAAAAAATTTATCCTGTAGACGAGCATAAGTCTTTTTATGTGCGAAATGGGGGCCATGGGCGACGGACAAAACGTGCGGCTTATATATTGCTGGAATTACTATTTGGTTGGTTTGGGTTTGATTACCTGACCGTGGAATGTGTCTAATGTGCATTAGTGTCTTGTCTTGAATGAAATATTTATCTACTAGCTCTCCTTTTTCTAGCTTTTCAAAAATGGGGGCAAGGTCTTGATCAGCTCGTTGAGCAATTGAAATTTGCTCTTTAGTAGGGAAATCAACGGAGACACTATTAACATGAAAGTCTCGGGAGAATATATCTGCTACTTGATTCTCTATTCCTTTAATGGGTTCAAAGCGGTAGATAAATTCTGACAGATATAGAAGCCAACGTGTAACGCGGTTACCAGGTGATTCTAATTTAGAGACTTTTGTAACTGATTCATTGTCGCAGCGTATTATAAATGGACGGCCGAAAAGGTAGTACTTGAATGATTTAACTGATTCTTTGACAGCGAAGAATTCTTTTTCAAAAATGGGATACTTCTGTTGAGCAGGCGTAAGTTTACGAGAAAAATATGCTATCGGGTGGATGATGTTACTATTATCTCTCTGACCTAGCATGGCAGATATGCAGTTATCCGACGCATCAGTAGAAAGCACGAAAGTTTTGCTGTAGTCAGGGTGAATCAAAATTGGTGGTTGTGACAATTTTAATTTTAATTTGTCAAAGGCGGATTGTGCTTCTTCAGTCCATTTCAGTTTGGATCCTTTTCGAATTAAATTAGTTAAAGGAGCTGTAAGAGCACTAAAATGTGGAATGAATTTCCGATAATAATTTACTAATCCAATCCATCTGCGTACTTTGCGAACAGTGTTTGGAACAGGAAAATCTTGTATTTTCCGTAGATTTTCATCGGTTGGGGAAATGCTATATTGGTCCAGTTGATGTCCCAAAAATTTGATGGAAGGTAAAATCCACTGACATTTTTGTGGATTAAGGGTCAATCCGAATTCTCGAAGTCGGGAGAACAATTTATCTAATTTGAAAAGCATTTGATCAACAGAATCGGCGCCTAAGCAAAAATCATCAATGTAATTAGCAATATTGAGGTCAGAAATTGGAGATAGTAATTTGTCGGAATAGCTTTGGAAAATTTCTGGTGCGGCATTAATACCTTGCGGTAGAGAGCGATGACGATATGTGCCATAAATTGTGCTAAAAGAAGTCATGTCCCTATCTTCGGGTTTTAAAGGTATTTGCCAAAAACTGTTTGAGAGATCGAGTGATGTGTATAGTTGTGAACCTTTCAAATTTTCCAAAAGTGTGTGAATAAGAGGTAAATTATGTTTTTGGTATCGCAAATTTTTGTTCAGTTCCCTAAAATCTACAACCAATCGCCATTTTTGTTTTGCAGGGTCATTACTCTCATTTTTTTTCTTTATCATTATCAGTGGGAAACTTATATGGGAAGATGAACGTTCAATTACCCCACATTCTTCTAATTCATTCAATTGCCGTTTTAATTCCGATCGAAGAGATTCGGGTACGGAATAAGGGCGTGTGGAAGGTAATTTGCATGGGTCTACGTGTAGATTTGGAGTTTCTATATTTGATCTGCCCATAGTGTAGATTCTGGTACTAAAAATATCTGCATATTTGTACAGCAGTTGGAGAAGTTTGGTTTTTGTTTCGTTATCTAAATGCGATAAATTAAAATCCGATTCCTTAAACCCTTCCTTCCTTAGTTGTTTAATTTTTTTCATATCCCGTATTTCAATGTCCGAATTAATGTTTGCCATTTTTGTATTTTTGTTGAGGGATATTTCCTCCGAAGAAAGGTTTGAAATAACAACCGAAACAGTTTTATCCTTTGAAATTTTCGCAACCGCTGAATGTAACTCTAAAAACGGATTACGTAAAATTGGAGTTAACAAAATGTCGTCTCCTACTTTAGCGGGGATATCGACAGATAAATCAATAATTTTGGTTTCATGTGGTTGCAGCGTGTGCTTTTTCCTGAGAGTGGCTGTGGACGAAGGCAAATTATTAAATGAAGTGGAATTAGCATCATAAAGTCTCGTTGAAACAGTATTGGATGCAAGCGTGTCATTGTGAAAATTAAGGTGAAATTTGTGTAATTTTAGAAAATCATAGCCCAAAATAGCCCTGTATTGGGACGGAAAATTTTTTGTAACAAAAAAATTGTGTCGAAAATGCTTATCACCTATTGTTATTGGTACGGAAACGCAACACTCAAATTTTAAAGATTCGCCTGAAATGGTTTTTATCAAAATGTCCTTACTAACAGGTTTAATTAAAGGATCATTTTTAATTTTCTTGTACACGAAATCATCCAGGAGGCTGACACTAGCCCCACTATCGGCAAGACAAACAGTGTCGAGGCCTGCAAATTTCATTAGTAATACGGGTAAATAAAAATTTGAAATATTTGGGTCAATTTTCTGGGTATTCAAGACGCATGGAAACGGCTTATATTTCTCGGTTTGGGGATCGCTAACCGTTTCATTTTTTTCTCTTGTTCCTGCGAGCCCCACTTCTAGTTTAAAGGACGATGATTTGTAGAGGGGTGAAATGGAGGAAAAGCGCACTGCTGATCTCTGTTATTCTCGGTCTGGGACTGAAAGTGAGGATGGAAACTTTGGCGCGGGAGATAAGAGTTGTTGTAAGGGGATCTGCTGGAGAACTGATTCTGCGGGGGGAGGACGGGGATGTCATTTCTTGTGCGATTTCGGAAATAACATTCGCTAGTGTAATGATTCGTCCTATTGCAAATTTCGCAATGTCGCGCATAGTTTTGTTCGTATGTGGGTGGAGGTCTGAAGTTTCGGGAATTATTTTGCCCGTGTGTATTTTCTGATCTGTAATTGCCTGAAAAATTTTGCCTATAATTAGGTGGAGTTCTAAAGTTATTTGTTCTGGGTTGATATTGATTTCGATATTCACGAAAGTTTGAAGAGATTTTTAAATCCTGGATATCTTTAGTTAAGGATGAGATCATTTCGTGCGTGGCACGCGCATGTTCGGACAGGATGGTAGCAAAATCGCTGTTAGTCGGCGAGGTTGTTGTCTGAGTTTTTGTGTTATTTACTGCGTGTTCATTTTCAATTCTGTTCAACTGTAGTAATTCCACGAAGTCGACCGCTTCCTGGAATTCCGTGGGATTTTTCATTAAGACTGATTGTTTGAATTCTGGGCGTAAGCCGTCAATGAATTTGGACAATTTTGTGTTATTATAAATTTTCTTAACGTCATCGTTTTCTAACGCGATGTCGCCAAAAAATTTCAATCTGGCGGTTGCTACCCTAGCAGCAAAGTGCTTAGCTGGCTCCTTTTCGTACATTTTACACGATGAAAATAGCTGTTGTCGTGATGTTAAACTGGATTTAATTTCAAAAAAATCTAAGAATTTAGTTTTGAAATTATCATAATTAAGCTCAGAAGATAGATCCGGGCAGTTTATCAAGTGGTTTAATGCGTCACCTCGGATTCGTGATTTTATAACAAACAATTTCTCTTCATCGGAACAATTGGATGCGGTGGTAAGACTATCAACTAATTGTACAAAATATCGGGGTGTGACAGCAGAAGAGTTATCGAATTGTGGGATAAGGGACTGAAAGGTGGCTAGTTTTGAAATAATGGGGAGGGAATTAGCACCAGCGGGAGGATTTTCGGAGTTTGTATTTTGCATGATTACAATTTTTTTTTCTTGGCAAAATATTTCAATAAACAAATAATAACGCAATAAATTTTCTCAAAAGAACACAAATAAAATACATTTTCAATATCGATCCGTCATAATAGAGAAAAATTAAAGCGATAAATAATAATTTCATTTCACAAAAAAATCAGCAAGTATAAATTCAAACAAAAAAAAATTTCAAGAGCCTTAAATTGTTTTTAGACATGACTACGTAAAGAAATAGACACCATTTAAAATCCGAGAAAATAATTGAGTCTTATTTAAAAGTGATATAATATTACAAGTATAAAGTGATAAGATGAATCCAACTATAATGAATGCAAACAAAGTAATTTCTCTAGCAAAATAGAAAAAGTCACGGTATCATTTAATGTTGCCTTTGACTAAATTAAAAATCGCGTAATCAATAAACATTCAAATTTGCACGGCATCATTTACTGTTGCCGTTCACTAACATAAATTTCGCGTCATCAATAACCGTTCGGAATGGTCACGGCATCATTTACTGCTGCCGTTCACTAACATAAATTTCGCGTCGTCAATAACCGTTCGGAATGGTCACGGCATCATTTACTGCTGGGCCGATACCCCATAGTGGAGTTCGTACAATGCGTTGTGTTATGATTTGGTGGACTTTTGGACTGTAGGAATAATAGTTGGATTCATTTTTGCACCATGAAAGTTTATTAAATAAAATAGTACATATACAGTTCTAAACTAAGCTTAGATATTTAGTTAGGAGTTAAATATTTATATTCAAAACATTAAAGATTTCAATAATTAAGTACATCATGATTCTGCTCTCCAAAGGAATTAAACTTTAATTTACTGGTTTAAATTAAGTTGTGGGAAGTGGGAGCTAGTATTGTACGTACCAAGATTTCGGTCCTTTCTCCATTAAGTCATCCAAAGGCGCAGCGCGTTTCTATCATGACTCCGGACAAACGTCTCGGAGAAACGCCGAGCTCTCGAAAGATCGTCTCCTCTACCTTCAAAACTATCTCTTCTCCCGCGAAAAATCTTAACTCCTTGTTTTATACTGGGGGATAAAGTTCCCTGATCGGGGCACATTCTCTGGGGATCATAGTTCAACATCTGGAGATCCAGCTTCCAGGAAAACCCTATGCTTTATGGGGTACGGAGTGTCGCAAAGTGTCAGAATGGAATTTTGTTATTCACAAGTCTTCTATTTTATGGGCTCGAAAATGTCAGAACTTCAGAAGTTATATCCTACAGCTATGACTCGGAAAGGGGGAAAATGTTTGAAATTGTCCGAAAGAAGCTAACCCCCTTTTGACCCACTGCGGGTGTCACAGAAAATTCCAAGTGTCGCTTACTCAAAACAAGCGGAGGGAAACTTTCCCGCCAAAATGTGTTTATTTCTAACTCTCTATTTTATGAGATGCAACTGCTCGGGGGTCTGAACTTATTTCCTGCACGGGAAAAATGTACCGCCGCGCCGCGACAAAAAGGTCAACTCTTCTTAACCTAAAAGACGTTTAAAAATGCGAGGGAGGCTATTTGTAGCGGAATGAAGGTTCAGGGGATAGATATCCCTTTCCAGGCATGTGGGGCAGAAGGTCAAAATCGGCCCCACAATAGAATAATTTTTGCTCAGAAAAAAAAATCGTATACCGAAATTTAGATTATTCTGATGACAGTTTTTGACTCTTTGTACAAATAAAATAATTACTATTCCAAATTGAAATTACGCATTTCATTTAGTTATCCTACAAATATTTATTAGAATACGAAGCAAAACATTAAAATTACGAACAACTCGATCGGTAAAATATTCGTATTTTTTTCTTTTTCGGAAAAAACAAGTTGCCAGTCGCATTTTTACTATATTCAAAAAGCTACGCTTAAAAAACGAACTTAGTTCAACTGATTTTGTATTTAACCGTGCGATCAAATTATGAACACATGTTGTCATCTAAGCCATAACAGTTCAAGCAGCCTGCGATAACAAATTGTATAGAGTGTCGGATTCGAGACCGGAGGATCCTGAGTTCGAACTTCGATGGTCGAAGATCCACCATCGTCATTAAAGGGGACTGGGCGACGTAAAATATGCTCGTGGTCTCAATGTCCTCCAAGTGAAACGATACCTCTGGAGGTGCTAACACCAGGTAGCTATTAGCTCCTGGTCTAGCCCCCCTTGCAGTTGGACAGTCCTAGAACTACATGTTTAATGGACGAGATATCTCGTCATCAACTGCAAAGTGGCTAGTTCTAAATTCTCATTAACTGTTCGATCCGGTGATGGCGCTGCCATCTATCGGTATAAAAAATAATGGAGGCAGGGCACTTAGTATGCAGTCCTCGACATAAATACAGTTGTAGTTAGTTGTGACTCGGAATCGGAATCGAAATTGTGTAAATTTTCAAAAATAAAAACACGTCTCTTTTAATATCTTATTATAGATATTATTTCTGTGGATTATTTTTCTGTCGGTATGCGAGATCTTTCTTCTTTCTTGAAGAAATTCTGCCATCATATTAAAGCTTACCGGGTCGGGGAATGACGAAAAATAGGCCTATGATCTAAAAATCAATTTCTCGGAAATGCCACTTGCTGCTGCAAAACCTTAATCGAAGGGTGTTCTTTTTTTTTTAAGTTTGACTCTGTTCAAATAACTAAGCATAATCTATATATACAAATAATATAAAGCGTTTGTTTGAACGCGCTAATCTCGGGAACTACTGGTTCGAATTGAAAAATTATTTTTGTGTTGAATAGTCCATTCATTGAGGAATGCTATCTATTCTATACTATTAATATAAAGCTGTAGCGTTTGTTTGTTTGAACGCGTTAATCTCGGGAACTACTGGTTCGAATTGAAAAATTCTCTTTCTGTTGAATAGTCCATTCATTGAGGAAGGCTGTAGACTATATAGCATCATGCTATGACTAATAGGAGTGGAGCAGCAATAAAAAATGTTATGAAAATGGGAAAATTTACATTATAATATAAAATGTTTGGAACGCAGAATATGAGTAGCCATGGTGGCTTGAACTGGTGCATCACAGAATAAAATCTAAACTGACTTTAACTTTAAAACAACCACTCGTTAAAAAGTTAGTTATTAGGGGGGGGGGGAGGCAAAAATTATGTTACTAAAATTATTCCATCTTTTAAACGTCTTGTGTAATTAAAGCGTCAAAGTATAAAAGCAGGAGGCGTAGCAGTTCATCAGAATGATCTTGATTGCATAAATATTATCACTCCAAATATATGATTACATGTTAATAATTCTACAAGCTTTAATACGGCTACAAAAAACGATATTGGTGAAATGTGTATGGTGGAATGTTTCAATGAAGCAAAGCAACAAATTATTATTGCCAACATACATATATCTCCAAACAAAAGTATTTCAAGTATTATTGAATTTATTCATAAGCAGCTTTTAAATTATGCAGAAGAAGGTTCTGCTTTAATTAATGAAGATTGTTATACAATTCTTTTAATTTTAACCGGAGATTTTAATGTTTATTTTGCTTCTGATCGAGCTATAAATTTAGTAACGTTTCTACAAACCAAATTACAATTACAAATGATTAAGCCAGAAGAAGTCACTACAAGTCACGGAACTGTACTTGATGCAGTCTTTACAAGATTTTTAGATAACATACAATGCAAAGATTTCGTTGCTTATTATAGCTACCATAAGCCAATAGTGACTTTCATAGGATTAAAAAATGACGATAATTTAATCCTTTGGAAATTATCACTTCTGCCAATCGTCCCGTGACGCACTTTTTTTTTTATATATATGATGCGATATTAATTTAGAATAAAACATGCCATACATAGTGCGATATTTTATTATACTTAACACTATTCAATTTTGTAAAACAAGTAGAAAAGTACTCATCGTGATACGTTTTATACATTCCAGACATAAATGAAAAATAATCCCTGCCAAACTACTTGATCGTGTGATTTCTAATATAAAATATCGAGTTGAAAAATATTAAGTAAGGATGGGTTTGACCCCCCCCCCTCAAAGTAAGGATATGTAGAGATTTTTCCAACCATCCCTCTCTCTCGGGACCCTTACATAATTAATGAATGGCTCCTGAATGCTTCGTAATTTATGCTTTGAGAGATATTTGAAATTTGTACATATACACAACTTTCGGTTCTGTTTATGTAAGTTTCGCGAAATCACCAATCTTTACTAATAATAAAGCTGAAAGTATCTCTGTCCGGATCTCTCTCTGTCAGGATCTCTGTGACGCGCATAGCGCCTAGACCGTTCGGCCGATTTTCATGAAATTTGGCACAAAGTTTGTAGCATGGGAGTGAGCACCTCGAAGCGATTTTTCGAAAATTTGACGTTGTTCTTTTTCTATTCAAATTTTAAGTACAAAATTATAGCAAGATGAGTAAATTACGAAATTATCATAACGTGGAACCGTAACATGGGTACAAGCCAACTGGCGAGAAAATTCACCATACATTATTTGTAAATATACAGGCGAACCAAAAGACCTTTTAATTTTTCTATTACGGGCAAAGCCGTGCGGGTTTCACTAGTATCTTATATTCGCTTAAAATCAGTGCTTTTACAGCACTGAAAAAAAATTACCAGTTTAATAAATTTAAATAGACAAGAAAAAATTAGGATTTACAGACTTTTCAATATAAATTTTGTTTTACTGTAGGAAAAATTACTTTTTGACAGATATGATCATTCACTAACAACTAAAACTTTCTTCAATTATTGACATTAGATTATCAGATTCCGATAATAATATTGCAGAGCTCATTATCTTTAAACAATAATCGAAATAACCTCCAGATAAGATTTCCAGCATTGCTGCTTGTTTGAAAATCTTTTATTGATAAAAAACACCAATTGTTCATTAATTACGTTATCATTGAATACGTTTCTGAAAAAAAGTCTTTACGATCAACTACAATTGAAACTTATCAATTAGTTTTATATTGTTTACTCTTTTAGATCGTCGACCGTCGTCTGGAATATATGTGTGCTGTAAATGGTTCATGTGCACGTCTAAGAAGGAAACAAAGTTTTTTAAGTTCCCCTTTGGCTTTAGAAAAAAAATTAAACAGCAAATTTAATGATTTTTTTAGTGTAAAAAAATAGGCAGTTTTATACTAAATAATAATAAAAAAAACCAAGGGCAAAAAAACAAGGATAAAATTTGAAATACTTAAACTACAAAGTACGTCACGAAAATATTAAAATCATGTTTATGTCTATGAATGAGTGCCGGCAGGGAGTTGCTAGGAGGTCCACTTCACGACCTGACTTTTCAAAATAAAGTTTAATTATTTAAGATGGAATTAACTATAAAAAAACCTTTGTTGTTGTTGTTGTCGTGTCCAAAGAAGTGCAGAGTGCGAAAGGATTAAATGGCTCCAAAAGTCTTAAAAACAAGATGCGCAAATTCTGGAGCCCGATGACTGTAAAGGTTTTCATGTGGTGGTGCTCCAAGTTGGAGGAGGGAGCGAATAATGGCCTGGCAATTAAAGACATGGTCCGGGGTTAGTTGTGAATAGGGACAGTGCTTGCAGATGGGATAGGATTTAATATTATTTGGTAGAATCTTCATGCCCTTGAAATGTCCAGTACGTAGCCTAGCTATTGTAGAAGAGAGGTTTCTTGGGCAGTGGAGGTCAGGGATTGTTGCCTTGCTGAAAAGCTGATTATAGTTCCTTCGCCTGGCTACAGCATTAACGTCTTTGAAGGTGGCTGTTAGTGGTTGGTCTTGGTCACGTGCCTCCTTTGCAAGGGCATCTGCACACTCATTTCCCTCGATTCCGACATGAGCTGGGATCCACTGGAGACTGCAGGTTGTCTGAGTGAGTGGAGAAAGAAATTAATTTCTTGTGTCAGTCTTGTCATACCGTTACGTATGGCTTCAAGTGCTGATTTTGAGTCGGAAAAAATCACGATTTCTTCTATTAGATCTTCAGGAGTAGGGGAAAAAAGACAATGAGCAAGAGCCTCTTTAATAGCAACAAGTTCGCTAGTAAAGTTTGAGGCGATTTGGCCAGTGGGTATTTTAAGCTTGACATTATTTCCTGAGGGATAAATGATGGAGATTCCTGCGCCACCTCTATTACAGTCAATGTCAGAGGAACCATCTGTGTAGATTAATACAGTTTTCTTTTGCAAGTGAACGAGTAGTGTCTTCGGAGGCAATGGCACCCCCTTTCCAATGAATAGTGCAAAAAAAAAAAAAAAAACTTTAAAAACTACAAAATACATAACGAAAGAAATTAATATGTTTATGTCCCCTAACGCCGGTAGGAGGTTGGGCCGGGGGAGGTATTGGGGCGCCCATCCCTAGTTCTCACACCCCTAAGTGACTTTTAATAATAAAATAAAATTAATTAAATGAAAAGAAACTACAATAAACCTTAAAAAAAGAAAAGAAAATACAATGCAAAAAACACGAATCTCACGTTTAGGTAGATGAAAGCCGCAGGGTCTGTAAGGGGATGAACTTTCACTCCTTAGCTTTAAAAATTAAAATTAAAATTATTTCAAAAAGTAATAGCTAATTAAATTTTTTATTAATATCATTTTTTCAATTTTTAAGAATAATTATTAAGTTGACATTAAAATGCATTTCAAGCAAAGGACATAAAAAAAAAAAAAAAGGTTGAATAAATACCTTTCGGGATGAAAAGTAAAAAAAAATATATGTAACAGCGCTTTATTGCAGAAAACTGCAGATCATTGCAGACACTTGTTTCAGGGTTTCATGGACCCCCATTTTATCTCCTTCAAACGTCATCCGAGAAAATGGAATCATCCATTGTTCGTCATCCGAGAACCGGATGACATTTCATTGTAAAGTTCAAAGCATTGAAAAAAGGGTTCCTTGAAACCCCGAAACACGTGTCTGCAGTAATCTGCAGCTTGTGCAATAAAACGCTGTTATATCTTTTTTAAGAACAAGTTACAAAATTACAAAAATATTGAGATCAGAGAAATAAAACATTTAAATTAAATAGTTTTAGCATGGTGAAAATGCATCTCAAAATTTGCTTTAAAACAAACAAATAAATTATTTAATTGTAATTAAAAAGAGTAAAAATTGAAAAAAAAAAAACAAATAAAAAAAGTTTTTTAGTAGTTTAAAAGCGAGTGCACCCCTCTGGATACGTTTCTGATGGTGCTCATGACTTATAAGAACCGTCAACTGGTTTAGGTACTATCAGAGTTAATATTCTTATTCTACATTCAGGTAAAATAACTATTCTCCATTACATATTTTAAAAAGTATTTAAAATGGTCTGCTTTTAAATGGAAACGGAAACTTATTAGTGAATTTGATATAATAAATACTGCATAGAAGGCGACTATACACGGATTTATTAAAATAAACATTTTTCAAATTTTATGCGTCTCTTATCCGAAACAAACGTTGGAGTCGAAAATGATGACTTCGTATCGTAATACTGAATGCAAATCGCAAATAAAAATAATCTTGCAACATGCGCAAACAATCATTGCTTTTTTAGTTTTGAAAATCAGCACCACTTCCTTTTCCTGGTTATTTATCTTTTATGAAGCATGATAAAAAAGAACTGAAAAATAAATGAAAATGCAGAGATCCGACCATAAGTAAACAGAAAAATTATCCCATTTTCACCTACGGTCCACTGATTTGCTCTCTGAGGTCAGCGGTTTCGCCGCCCCTAAAATTGGTTTAAAACATTTTGAGCTTAGTTTCTTTTCAAATGTAGGCAATGTGCGCTACAGGTGGCAAAAAGCTGAATGACAAAAGCAGCCATTCGCATTTCTTTCTTTTTTTTACCTGCTGCACGGAAAAGAAAGTATCTCAGCATATTGCTCCGAATGTGATAAGCGTAACGTATTTATTATGTGATTTATAACACACTTCCGCTGCTCAGAATATTTTAAGAATCTGAAAATATGCATTATAAATCAAAATTTTCAGAGTAAATGAATAAAATAATAATAATAATTTGAATTCTGACACCTGGAGTTCAAATTATGTTTTTCGCAATCACAAGTATGTGTATGTAGGCGTGTGTGTTTAGTTCTGTGTGCAGGCATAAGTGTGTGTGTGTGTGTAGATGTGTTTATGTATGCGGGTGTGTATGCATGTGTGTATGTAGGATATGGACGCAACCTGGATGCTCTTTTCGCTGGAGGAGCAGCATAGGGAGGGGCCGGTTGACGGTGGTGCTGCAGAGGGAGGCGGGGGGAAAATAAAATCATAGGAACATCCAAACCGTCAAGTGAGATTTTTTTTTATACAATTGTGTTTGTGGACGTACTATTTTCGTTTGGCGCTGTTTGAAACATCATCAACGGTAAAAAGAGTAGGATCATACAAATCTCTTTCGCGACGTCACTTCCGGGGAAAATACCCCTTGTCGACTAGTTCTTTCAGAACAAGAAGCATTCTGATGCCAAGCAAGACTGAAGTTTCATGTAAAAATATTTTTTCAGTAATTTCTCTGGCGGCAAAAGGATTTCGTGCCGTTCAAAATTTTAGTTTTTGTTCGATTCTGTGAATGAGTATTGGTGATAATTCCACATACATTCCTTTTATGCCCGTTCTAATCTTTTGAAAAAAAAAAAAGAAAACATTTGATAAAGGTCAAATCGAGATGAAATTTCAACGAAAATTTTCGCAACGAAAAATAAGGACAGTACACTCTCGTTTATCTGGACTAACTGGGACCAAAGGCAATCCGGAGAAACGAAAATCCGGATAATGTGGGTGATTCGCAAATGAGCGGGCTTATCTTTTGTTACAGCAAAAGCGATGCTTTGTAACAAAATTATATATTGTTACTGGTAAACGTTGAATCATTTGAGTTAGTGAGAAGCAAAGGGATGCAAGTGGCAAAATTAAAAATTTGGAGATAATCAGTACACATGGTAGGTGAACCTCTCCTCTGTCTTGGGGCAAGAGATGGTACTAGTAGCCCTGTAAGTACTAGTAAGTAACTAGTAAGAAGTTTTTCACCTCCAGCTTAGTCACTCCTATGCCGGAATGATGAGTGCTAATAAGCACGAAACTGCAGTCCTCGGCTGGAATTGACTGAGCTGGCGGTGTATTTCATGTATTTCTGCTTTAGTCCTGGCTATAGGGCGGTAACTTCTTTACTAATAATAAAGCTGAAAGTTTCTCTGTCCGGAGGATGTCTGGATGTCTGTAGGATGTCTGTGACGCGCATAGCGCCTAAACCGTTCGGCCGATTTTCATGAAATTTAGCACAAAGTTAGTATGTAGCATGGGAGTGTGCACATCGAAGCGATTTTTCGAAAATTCGATGTGGTTCTTTTTCTATTCCAATTTTAAGAAAAAACATATCATAAGATGGACGAGTAAAATTACGAAATTATCATAACGTGGAACCGTAACATGGGCACAAGCCAATTGGCGAGATACGAAATTATCATAACGTGTTACCGTAAGATGGGTACAAGCCAACTGGCGAGAAAATTCACCATACATTATTTGTAAATATACAGGCGAACCAAAAGGCCTTTTGATTTTTCTATTACGGGCAAAGCCGTGCGGGTATCACTAGTACTGAATATACCTGCCTTGCTTCAATATTCGAGTTGAACCGAACCGTTGTTTCGGTCACTCGTCTGGTCACAGTGCTAATTCTGTATTAGCTATCTGTTTGTTTGGCACTCTTGGCTTCCTTAAGAGATTTTCCACCTCCAGCTCAGTCACTCCTATGCCGGGCTGATGAGTGCTAATAAGCACGAAACTGTAGTCCTTGGCTGGAATTGACTGAGCTGGCGGTGTATTTCATGTAGCCCTGGTAGTTGCTGCTGTACAGCATGATTTAGCGAAAAAAAAATCAATGAAAGCCTATCTAGGAGCTAATCTTTAAACGCGTTTTACTCAAGACTTGAAAATGTCCACTTGCATCTCTTTGCTTATCACTGCCTCATTTATAATTCGGCTGTAGTGATGTGGGACTGACATTCGAAAAACGCCATGTTGTTTATTAGATGACTATAATCTATTGCGTTGAATGATATAAACATTGAATCAAAACAAAGACTGAATATTTGGCCCATTTATAGTTTCGGTTTTTGCTATCGTAATATAGGATTATTATTTAAGAGAACACATTTTTTTAAACTCTACAAACTGGAATGGAATAAACCGGAGATCCAGATAAACGGGGCAGGATAACCAAGGTTCTACTGTAATTGCAAAAGCGTTTTTTTTTTTTTTTTTTTTTGAAGTTTTTTCATAGCAATACTTAGGTAGTCCAACAACCCGAAACAAGCAGAGAGGTTTTAAAATGGACCCTTTAATGGTTTGAACAAAACAGGAAAATCAATTGCAGCTCATTCCTTTTTGTTGTGAATAGTACGTGAATTTTTCATTAAATCTTTTTCGTGGGGGATATACAAATTTTTGAAGCTATATTCTTCACATATATTTATGCATTTGTTTCATATTGGCCAAGAAATGTGTTTACATATGTAAAGCATATATCAGTTTAAACTACAAGACCTCTATTTTTGCAACCGTTTGCCCCAGATGCATAATTCCATTGCAAAAGTTGTGCAGAGTAAGGGTATTGAAAGTTTGAAGCAAAAATGAAAATCATTTTATACGGGCCCTAGATCCCCTAACTTTCATTTAGAGAAGTAATCTCCTTTCAAAAATAAGTTCAACACAAAAAATTGAAACATCTGTCACCAAAACTCTTATTGGATATTGTAGATCTAGTTCAAAGTTTTAAAAGACCATGCAAAACATGAGATTGCAACTTATCACCCTTTCAGAAGAATGACATGCTGTCGGAGTTTAAAAACAACATCTTTATATTTTTTCATTAATCTTTATAAAGCTGAAAGTCTCTCTGTCCGGATATCTCTCTGTCTGTCAGGATCTCTGTGACGCGCATAGCACCTAGACCGTTCGGCCGATTTTCATGAAATGTGGCACAGAATTAGTTTGTAGCATGGGGGTGTGCACCTCGAATCGATTTTTCGAAAATCGATTATGTTCTTTTTCTTTACCAATTTTAAGAACATTTTCCCGAGCAAAATTATCATAAGATGGACAAGTAAATTACGAAATTATCATAACGTGGAACCGTAACATGGGCAAGCCAATTGGCGAGAAATTCATCATACAGTAAACTCCCGATTATCCGCGGAATTGGGTGGCACAAGTGCCGCGGATAATAAAAATCGCGGATAACCGTAAAAAGACTAAAATGGGGGACAAATCAGGTTAAAATTGTCCTATCTCAAATTCTTAACTGTATTGATGCATAACACTTTCTGCAAACAGTGAAAATATATATAGAGTACAGTACAAATGTTTTGTATTTTTGCACAACCGAACTTAACATCAATAACAAACAAGTGTATGTACGATGAAGAACGCACAAAATAATAATAATAATAATAATAATAATAATAATAATAATAATAATAATAAAATTAGATAAAATCAATCAATCAAGCAAAAACAACTGAGTGTAAATTTACAATTTTTCAAAAAAAAAAAAAAAAAAAAACAGCCACTGGTATTCGCTTTTTACTACGAAAATACATGTTCGTGATTGTTGATTGATTCGCGGATAATCCGCACCGCGGTTAAACCGCTCGCGGATAATCGGGAGTCTGCTGTACATTATTTGTAAATATACAGGCGAACCAAAAGACCTTTTAATTTTTTACTACGGGCAAATCCGTGCGGGTGCCACTTGTGTTGAAATATAGCTGCAAATATTATGCTATGATGCGTAAAAACGCACAACAAAAGCTAGTATTTTTTGCAAAAAAAAAAAAAAATCACTCTATGAGCACATTTTTAAACCCTTGTTAGCTGATATACCTGTATTTTCCTCCAAAAGCAGTTATTGACTGCACGTGTAAAGTGGCGTAAGACACAAAACGTTGTGTTTCATATCTCGGTGAATATTTGTCGAACTAATGTCAAATGTGTTAGAATTACGCAATTTTTCAATGAAGATTATTTCCTTAAATATAATTTAGAAAACCTTAAAACTGTGTAAAAAGTTAAATTTCGCATTTTTTCTCTTCTTTTTTTGCTTCAAACTCTCAGTACATTAATTCTGCACCTTATTTTAAAGTTTTGTAATAGAAATTAAGCATCTAGGACTAATGACTGCAAAAATAGGTTTCGCAGGTTAAACGGGTACAGTGCATTTATATATAAGCTGAACCACGCTAAAACTTTTCTTTGTGAAGGGGACATTTTATCATCCTTTGACCATACCTAGTAGATATCAATTTTTATACTAAGAACGTAATTTAAGCTCAGGTAATCCTGGTTTTTTTCCCCCGTTGTTCGAATCGCAGTATTATTCTTATAGATTTTGCTCAAAAAAGTTTAATGAAAGCGACCCAACGGTTTGTATTACTGAAATACTGTTTAAAGCAAAACAAAACAAATAATAATAATAATAATAAATAAAATAAAAATCCACAAAAATGTATTAAGGATATTGTTTTATAGATAGTTTTTCAAACCCTATTACCATCAATTATTATTTGAAAATGTTTTTTAATGATGAAATGTTTCATCTCCAGTAATCCAGCAGTTCGAGGTAATGAAGTATATTTTACAACGTGTAAATAAATATCATATTAGTATTACGAGCCCGTAAAAAAAAACAAGAATTTGACTTCAATAAATAAAGCATTTCGCAACAAATTTATATTGTACAGACTAAAGAGTGTATTCATCACCTACACAATACATCGTAGTTGGTTCGATCAAAGTCTATCGAGCAGTGGCGCAGCAAGAAATTTCCTTCTCATGGGGCGAAGAAAATTTTTTGCTGAGCTATTGGTTGATAGAATTCGATCGAACAGAACACAAGCGATTCTGTTAGAGGTGAATACGACCCCTAATTCCAGATTTCTTTTAGATGATTCTCCTATTTTACATGCAGTTTCTCCATGAAACTTAAATATATGTTTAATAATAAATTTTACTTTATACTTTTAAGCCCGATCACTGATGCTTTCAAATGTCCTACATATGGTAGTAGCTACCAGTATAGTATTAGCTACCAGTTTATTTGGCACTCTTGACTTCCTTAAGAGGTTTCCTACCTACAGCTCGATCACTTTCCTATGCCGGGCTGATGAGTGCTAATAAGCACGAAACTGCAGTCCTCGGCTGGAATTGACTGAGCTGGCGGTGTATTTCATGTATTTCGGGTTTAGCCCTGGCTGTAGGGCGGTAACTTACTGGATATATTGTCTTTATATTTCGCTAGAGTTAGCAGTTATTGTTAGCAGTTATTTGTACTGAATGGTCTATTTTATCCAAAGAACTCGCTCCATTGCACAGCATGCCACTACATTCCATTTGCACAAAAAGCGAACGTTAACAACTGAACTCCGATTAAATATTCTATATGACACTGTCTTTGTTCTTTGTCATTGACACACCTGTCTCTGTTCAACAGTTTTAGCATTTCAGGAAGTTTTTGATGAGAGTATTGTATCCGAGGACATTTTGATTTTCGCGCAGATTCTGTTGTTGAAATGATACAATAAACATCCCGCTCTTTCCTTCTTTGTTAACATCAAAAAATGCATTACTCTGCTCTCAGGACAAAAACCATTTCTCCCTAAGTTCAATAGGTGCGCTGTACCTCTTTTCTAACCTATTTCCAGATTTCCACGTAAATGTGCAGATGAACGAATTAAATAAATATAGAGGCATATAATAAGAGATATATGACTACAGATTGCGATATAGATAGATATACAGAGAGATATGTATACGGGGATGTATAAGGTAGATAAAAACAGAGTAAAAGGGTATAGAGAGTGCTTAAAATAATTTTAAGAACTCTGCGAAAGTTTATTCAGGCAGTCGCCGAAGGAGACATTTTTGACTTGTAATGGTAAATTGTGTGAAAAGATAATTGCGCCACCCTAAGAGTTGCGATCCTCAGGTTGAGAAATGCTGCGCTAAAGGAAAATTAGGGTTTCGACTTGTCCGCCGGAAAAATTTCGAAATTGGTGTCCTAAAAATGCAATTGTAGGCAATATTTTATGGTAATGGGGAGGGATCGAGAGATCCGATCTCTCGACCATTATTTTTTCGAAACTGAATTCCCCAAATCGCAACTTCAGACGAACTTCGGTTATGTTAAAGGAAAGGAGCTAGGGGATATTGCCGTGAAAACATTTTTCCAAAATTCACTCATAAAAATGCAATTGCATTTCACTTTTGATAATATTAGGGGAAGGAGGGGCTTAGGATTTTCCTCCGAAAAATTCTTTGATTTTAACGACTTCAAGTAATAAATCCGAAAATGCTTCTAAAACTACTTTTGACTAAAACTGAGTTTTATCCAAAAGTGGCCTAAAATTTCTTCTTTTAACGCCTCCTCTCTTTGGCTATCGTCCCCATCTTCCTTTACTTATGTATGGGAAATAAAATTTCATTTAAATACAAACGTCCACGCCCCCGTAAATAATAATAATAATAAAAAAGCACTTTTCCACTTTATTTCATTTTAATTTCAAATTAATATTTTAAATATTAAATTTGACTTTAAAATCAAATAAATATTCAATACCTCCTAATACCACAGTAAAATTTTGTTTTACTTCCTTCAAACAATTAGAACTACTGGTATGACTTTCCATTACAGTATTTTAAATATTTCTCTCGCTCTCTATAGTTACACGTTTCTTTTTGAAACATATTTTAGTGGCTCATGTTGCATTGCTGTGATAATAGTGATGATATTTAGAATTTAATTGAGAATTAATGTAGATACGTGTGGGCGCATATGAAACTGCCATCTTGATTCATGTAATTTTTTTAAGCATGGTAAGCAGAAAAATCCGTAATGAACTAAATACTTATTTTTTTCGGTATTTCGGCGACTCTTAGCTAGGTAATCTTAATAACGCAAACTCTAGATTCTCGAACAATCTTTTAAAACAGTCTTTTTTTTTTCAAATAATTTTTTTGTTATTCACATTTGTCATTCTTATTGTCATGCTCTTTTTTAAAAATCTTCTTATCTTGCTAAGGCGTTCCTTTTTTGCATCATAAAATGAAATTGGCGGATTCTTTTCTGAAAAGATGGGGTATACCCCTAGGTGACAGTCCGGTTTTTAATGGTCTCACCTTTTTTAAAAACATTAAAAGAAGAAAAATTCATCTGAATGCCTGTACAAAATTGTGAAAAAGCAGTTACTTCGTAATTTTTGCCTGAACACCTTATGTACATTGAAAAGGTGTGTGTGTGGGCGGGGAGGAGGGGGGTAGCCCCCCCCCCCCTTCAAGGGCTATGACCTTGGTATATATATTTTATGTGGAAGGCACCGAGGCGAGGCGAATTGCTTTCCTCATTAAATTATTCGCCTACTACTGTAATAACGATAACAGAAGGCTTCAACGAAAGCAGCGAAAATGATTACAGCGTTACGCCAACTTGCGACCCACGACATGTGGCTGTAGGTCACGCGATACCATACACGTGGCGCCCGCAAAGCTGAAGTGGATTTCGCGCTTCTTTCCTCTCCATTCGACCGCTTTGGCCATATTCCTACTTTATCGCCATTTTGGCACCCAGAAAGTATTTTTAGTGTTAGTCTTTTTAGCCAAAGAAGAAAAAAATATGAAAAGAGGCTTAATGCATCTTAAAAGTATCGCTAAAAAAAAGAGCAAAATTTTTGAAGGGCTGGTTTTGATAGCAAAAAAAGTGGTAATTGACGTAAATCTAACAACTTATCTCGTTTTTCTTGAGAATTTGACTAATTATGCACACAACAGTTTTCCCCGAGGAAACACTTAGATATGAATTGGACTTACATTACTTACACCGAAGTATTTTCAGATGCCACATACACTTGGTAATAATTTCATTAAAACAAATATGGCTTGTTTAAGTTAAACAATTGATTTACTAATATCTAAACAATGAATACAAAAGCTAAAAGTTAATGCTTGGGTTAAATAATATTTCGTAACCAGATATACAAAGCAAAACAAATAATTATTCTCTGAAATTTTTGACCTTTCTGCTTTTTTTTCTAGTTTTGGTTCCTTAATTAGAAAATGAAATAAATTAAATAACCGTAAAAACAGGGGGGAGGAGGGGAAGTCTCTATTTCTAGAAACTAGACCTTTAGCTGAACCTTTAAAAAAAAAAAAAATTGAATGGGTGGAAAACTTGCGAAATGACACTTGGAAAACTGGCGAAATGACAAAGGTTATGACACTTTTTGTGGGAGCCACGCCCCTTTTTTACTAAAAATGAACATAAAAATGAATATAATAAAAAATGCATATAAAATGCATGAGTAAATAATGCATATAGTGCTTTAATTTTTAATACTAATAGCATTTCAATTGAATCATAAGACCTTATTTGTTGGTGAATTTGTATTAAAAATTAAATTGTTTATTCAACAATGAAATTTGCAATAGTAAAACAGAGAATGTTGATTTTCTCAAAACCTAATTTTCGACATAATTGCAAAATTCAAACTGTTCATTGAAAACAAATTATTATTTAAATTTGCAGAAAATTTTATGCCAAGTTTTTAAGTGGTTTGTTCACATTTTGCTGTGAAAGACTTTTCTGTTTGGTTAGTTTTGTGGAGTACATTTGCTATATTTTATTGAAATATGAACATATTTTACTAAAAAAAAGCCTAGTTTTTGCCTTTTTTTAAAATTATTTATCTTTACCACAAAATTTTGAAAAAGTAATTCCAAAATTCTATTTTCGATTGTTTTACGTATCATACTTAGCTAGTATTTTGTAATTTATGTTAAATTTCATTCGCAAAGAGTAATATGACAAAAGCGTTATAAAATAAAAATAAAAACATAAATGAATAAATTTTAAAATAGTTCAATGAAATTCTATATTTGAGTTGGTATTAGCATCATGTAACTATGCTGAAAATTTCAAAGAAATTCATAGAAAATTACTTTTAAAAAAATTGAAACCCCCGTATCGCGTTATAACGAGCACAAAGGGACCGCGGTATTTGTTCGTTATAACCTTGTGCTAGTAAAAAACGGGTTCAGGAAAAAAATCTTAAATTTTTTTCATGCTTTCTTTGTTATTATTATATTTCTATACAGTACCAAAGAAATCAGGTATTCGATTTAAACTATTTAATTGTCTCTTTCTTGTTATTGTTTTCGAGGAAGGCATGATCCGAAAAACACAGTCATTTGGAACCGTTGCTTCAAAACAGTTGGAAGTTTTTCTGCACTTTAGAAATTTACTGTGTCGAGTGTTTTCTAACTTCAAATTCTTCACATTTGTTGCCACGGTGGTCGCTTTCATTGCCCCCCCCCCTCTCCTGACCTTCAGCTATAATTTATATTATATCCTCGGAAATGATAACATTCTCTTCAACAAATATATAATTTTCAAAAGCTCCTCTAATAAAGGAAATTCAAAAAATGGGACCTGTCATCACTCGTTCTCATATATATATATATATATATATATATATATATATATATATATATATATATATATATATATATATATATATATATATATATATATATATATATATATATATATATATATATATATATATATATATATATATATTTATTTATTTATTTATTTATTTAAAATACATATATATATATATATATATATATATATATATATATATATATATATATATATATATATATATATATATATATATCTT
Organism: Uloborus diversus; assembly: GCF_026930045.1. Lineage (NCBI taxonomy): Eukaryota > Metazoa > Arthropoda > Arachnida > Araneae > Uloboridae > Uloborus > Uloborus diversus. Next base: position 9,170,218 of record NC_072731.1, read on the forward strand.
ATGTCTATTTTTGGGTTGAATTCAAATGAACGGAATTTTTACAAAAGTAGAATGATCCTTGATCTGAGGAGGAAATCAACATACAATTTGAATTAAGAAAATATTGCTCGCTTTAAGCGGGGTTTGCTCTTTAAAAACGAGTTTCGTTCCTATAGACTCAACATTGTACCAACCAAATCTTTTTAATATTCTCGCTAAACCCGAGTTCTCGTTAAAACATTGCTCGTTATAAGCAATATCGACTGTAGTTAAGAACGCTTTTTAATATCGGTTTTTCTCAGTTCACTCCATCCGCACAACCTCCCTTGAAAAGCATAGTTTAAAAAATTATTTTTTCACATGAACTAGATAATTTCCACATGAAATATGTTTTTTAAAGTAGGCGAACACCCGATTTTTCGAAAAAAAAATCGATTTTGAGAAATTTAGAGCGCTCTAGTGTTTTTTCTAAATCCGCAATTGTTTTTTTTTTTCATCGACGATATATTGAGAAAACTAGAAGAAATTTACTGAACTCAAATGTACTGCTTATAACTGAAATTATTTTTTTTCTTGATTTTCTCATAACCACGTTTTCAAGTTCTTATTTACGCCAACAGCTCTAGCGAAAAAAAGTATTCACTTTAAATATTTGAAACTTTGCAAACATGGAGATTGAACAAATTACTGTTTTATAAACCTCGAAAAGTAAATGTACATGCAATATGTGGTTTTGACAAAATGATCAATTAAATTTAGGGAGCAGAAAGCGCGTTTTTCGGGGGAAATTTTCAAACATTTACCCATAAAACCTGTTTTCTGTTACTTATGTTCAAATTGGAGGGTCATATCACTCTCTGGTATCTCACAAAGAGATAGACACAAAAAGTTTTTAAAATTATGAAAAAAATGGAAGCACTTGAAGTGTTAAGGAAATGGTAGTTTTTTGCCAAAAATATGGCATTTAAAAAATAAGAAAAAAATATTACATTTTTTTTTCAACAAATAAGCAGTCAAAATGTGTTATTTATATCATGTTCAATGATCGTATAAAGTTTCAGAAAGGTGCAATGAATATTGAAGAAAAAAAATATTTAGGGTGTTCGCCTACCTTAAGCTCAACAATAATTTAGATAAAATCGCAAGTGATGTAAATTGTCGAACCATTCAAGCACTTAGGTGAAAGTGTTAGGAATAATATTTCGGTGCAGTCGGGATATCGTGCAATGATCAGTTTTGGGTTCTCGTTCCGAACAGCTGAACAGTTCGAGTCGTCGTCAAGGGAAAGCAGCTGATCAAAATACTACGTCTGGAATATTTGGCTGACTCATGAGTAAGCGATGTAGTAGAATTTGTAGCACAGACAATGGCGATCGAATTGCTATTATACTATCTGTTACCACACTTAGCGTATTGTTAAATGAATTTGCCATCTAAGGAAGTACCCGAATGAGTTTTGGAAAAAAATATTTAATATTTTAAATACATTAGCAATAATAATATCTACAGGGCCGCAGAGAGCTCCTTGTCAGTTATATCGCCGCCCCTGCCCCGGAAAAAGTAAGAAAGAAGAAGAAAAGAAAAGGGGGAAAGAAAAAAAAGGGAGGACAAGAAAAGAAAAAGGGGAAAAAGAAGAAAAAAGGGGGGAGTGGAGAAAAAAAACTCAAAACTGCTTTCTAGAAAACAATTAACTCTATTTTAAGTGCCACAGTAGTAAATACCAAAAAAGTTTATTTTACTTAATATTTACTATTTCTCTTATTTGGAGCGCTCCCCGCCCTTTTTTTTTTTTTTTTTTTTTTTTTTGCGTCAGTGTCGCCGCCCCCACCCCTCAAGGCCCGGGTCTCTGGTTTCTGATTAGGCTGATATGGTCTCTCGTCGGGCCTGGATGTCTATTTAAAAGCACAAAACAATATTTCCAATAGTATGAAAAATTTACCTTTGCAAATTGTTTGAAGGAAATACTTAAATTTTATAGAAACATTCGGAAAAAGAGTTCAGGTAAATGCGATTCTAAAACACGATATTTATGTATCTCATTTCAATACTGACGGAAGAACAAAAACGGCAAATTTCAGGTTATTACCGCACTGATTGTAGAATTTTTACCGAAATTAAGCCTTAATTCTATAAAGAAAAGTCTTTGTAATTTATTTACTTCTGATATAAGAGCACGTATACCGATCTTCGTATACACAGGGCAAATCTTTGAAGCTCTCCTGAAAAGTAGTGACAGTATGACTTACGTTAGTCTGACTTTAAGGCACATATATGTAATGCAATGTTGGTGGTTTGTAATAATGTTGGTGCTTTTACAAAATCACCAGAGGAAGTATTAAAATTTGAAGCCAAAAAAGTTGTTGGAGAGATTTTCAGAGGTCGGATTTCTTGCGCAGTTCATAGACATTTATTGTTTTTTTATTATTTGAAATCAAGGTTCGCCGATATATATCAGTCGCTATATGTCACGATATATATCCGATATTTATTTTGAAAATATCATGATATTTTGATATTTTCGATATTTATTTTTCCAACTACGGTATTTACAATATAACATTATATATATATATATATATATATATATATATATATATATATATATATATATATATATATATATATATATATATATATATATATATATATATATATTGCATTAATACACCATTAATATAACAAAGTAATATAATATTCCTTTTTTATTTTATATTCATAAAGTTATTAGCAATGTAACAATTTTAGTTCATATTAAAAGTATAAAATTAATTATTAAACATTGGTCAGAAAAAAAGAAAATTTCTTATGACTGTGCACCGACTAATGCGTATTTTTTATTTCTGTATTATATAGCTGTGTAAAAGTAGCTAACAGAAGGAAAATGAGTAAAACAATTAATGCAAAATTAACACCATTAAAATTGATAAAAATTTAAAATGAAATGTTAGATGTAAATAATGAAAGAAACCTTAATTTTAAGTCTACATAATGTAAATAATATATGAAAATAAAGAGTGATGTGAGGACAATTTACTAATTTGAAGACTTCAATTTGTGCTGATTGAAAATATCGGATGTATATCAAAGTATAGGATATTTTCAAAAATATCATGATATTTTCGAACCCTGTTTGAAATATAACTTCAATTTTGAAACTGTTTTAAAAATCATTCTGATTTTAAGCCAATGCACTCATAACGGTGAAGCACCCGCTTAAGCAAGCTTTCAAAAGTCACAAAAAAAAAAAAAAAAAACACTGCACTAAGAACCAAAAAAAGAGAGGGAAAACAATTAAGCTAGGTTTATGTCTGGTTGAATTTTCAAATGCGAAAAATATATTCAGCATTTAAAGTAGTAATGTCTTTAAAAGTATGTTTAAACTATTTTTAAGCAGTAAAAACTAAGGGAAGTAAATTCAATTAACCATAAAACTTTTATAAGCATACAAATATTTTTGAAACATTTTCACTTACATTTCAGGTTTCCTCTTTTCTTTGAATTAAAAAAAAATCTTACATTTTCATACAATTCAAAAAAATAATAATAAATTTAAGCGCAGAAGTATTCCTACTTCTCGAGATTGTTTTTTTTTAATTAAAACGTTTTGATTTGAATTAAATTGTTTAAATTCTAAAGCCCTTAAATCCGTCAGGAAGTTTCAAGTTCACACAAGTGCTGAAAAATTGTTTTCGAGAGTAAGGGGAAAAAACACTTGCGATTCATTGAAAGACAGGAACCAATGCATGTCAAAAGTATGTAGCAAGCGAGTTGTAGTTAAAAATGAAAGCGACTACTTTAAAAAAACTTCGTAATTGGAATTTATAATTAATAAAGTATATCTTGTTATGTTAATTACTTAGCAAACACTTGCATAGTATTATAAACAATTGCATAGAAATGATAATGTGTTATTTCGTTCGCATTGATTCTAAATATTCGCTTGGATAATTAAGCATAATTTTAAGTTCCGATATAAACATTTCTGAGTAATGTTTCTATTTTACGTTTCCAATATATAAAAGCAAGTTTAGGTTTGCTAACAAACTAAAATATTTTTTTAAAAAAAAAGTTAGTCACATAAGCGTCATTATTTTTTTCAACATGAACTTAATTTACATGAAAACAGTGCAATGCTAGGGCATGTTTTTCATCATTGTTGTAAATTATATTTTTAACTGTTTTAAATAGCAACAACATTTAACGTACAATGTTTACCCCTTAGATATCATAACTTTTTTTTAAAAAAACTGCTACACTTTTCTTGTATAAATTAACTAGCTGCGTTGCCCGGTCTACCTCGAAAATAAAAATTGTGTCAAGTGAAGTATATTCAACATTCAGACTTAAATGAAAGAAAAAGAAAACATCATGCAAAATTTCCCTTCCAAACAGTGACCACAGATATTAAAATTTTATTTTAAAGAATTAAAATGAGAATTAAAAAAAAAACAATGGGTGTACAATGCGTAACTATGGAAACACACAAACACACACACACTCTCTGTCTCTCTCTCTCTCACACACACAAAGAAATTAAATAAGAAAGAAAACAAAAGAAACAATAGATTCATAAAGCATAACCGTGGAATTGCAAAATAAAGTGGTTGATAACTTGAATGGAAATTACATTTTTCGAACTTGATTAAAAACGGCTTGTAACATTTTTTTCCCCTCTGGAGATAGAAGCTTAGTTTTCCTACCGAAGGTCAAGATAGATCTGGTGTAAAAAGTACCGGTCTTTCAAATGGTGTCAAAAAGAAAACTGTGCAACAATTCGTTCACTTTTTATTGATGTTTCTAATGAAGAAAGTAGTGCCTACATTTTTGCCAAGCCTAAAAAACTTGGATTTAAAAACGCAAATAACTCCCGCCGTAACTAAGTTAGAGCATTGAAACAAATTGCGCAGAACGCGGAAAATTCTACCCTTTCCAACGATATATAATTTTAATATGTGAAAGTAATCCTCCTTCCTCATATTCAGGAATTTATGTGAAAATTGGGCCTAGATTGGAATAAAAAAAAAGAGTTAAAATAATCAATTAACCCACGTTTGTACTTCAAAACGTTCGTTAATTGATTATTTTAATTTTCAGCTCAAAGGTATTTATTTGTTAAAAAAAAGAACTATTTATCGGATGCAAAAAAAGAACTACAGTCGAGCCCGCTTAATGGAATAGGCAATTTGCCAGGAAAAATTATTCTAATAAGCGGGATATTCCATTATCCGGGATAAAAATAACATACATCAACGGTGTAGTACATTGGAATTTTATTACATTAAGCGGGATATTCTATTATCCGATATTCCATTAAGCGGGCTCGACTGTATTTATTATCTGCAAAGCTTTTCTGGACTTAAGAAAACAAGCAGTGAAAATTTCAGTGAAATTGACCGGGTAGTTTTGCGCGTACAAACACACAGACACTTTTTGGAGACTTCATTTTATACTATGTATAGAGATGAATAATTTTGGATGTGAAAAAAAAAACCCTCTAATTTTCTTCCAAACATATGTGCCTCAATATTTTTCAGTTCATTAAAAAATTAAAATCAATTTTATTCCTATGTTTACCATTTTGTAGTCCATGTATACCTCGAACGTATAACTCGGTGACTGCCAAAATTCAAGGTAGTTACAACCACTTACAAGACATTTTGATGCCTTATTATTCATGGGCACTATCATGAGTCTATTTTCAGCACGAAAGAGTTGTTTAATAATACAGAACCTCAAATCTTTTGGGGCAACCGTTATCGCTGGCAGTTTTTTCCTTGACGCCAACACGTAGCGTTTGAATATCTGGCAACCCGACTCTCGCATCCTCCACCGCTGTCATTTAGTACGCAGAAAGCAGCTGGTGGTATCAGCTGTAATGAAACTTCATCTGAAAAAAAAACATCGCATGGAAACGCTTTAATGTAGAGCAAAGTTTTATCCCGAAAATATTCTGTTAAAATGTTCTAGTTTATGTTTATTTTTGTTTTGTGGTTAACATTGGAAGTATGAACTAGTTGCTTTCAATTTATGGATGCTTATCTTTGAATAAGTCATGATTTTTTCTCCCAAAACGTGATTGTGTTTACCCAGGAAATAACGACAGATTTGCTATGGTTGTTGAGCTGCGTGTGTCGAAGAGTTTGTTTTGGTTCTTTCATGTGCCGAAATTGTTTGTGTAATTTGTGGTTCAGTGAAGAAAAGTTTGGATTTCGTTCTATGCTGCTTATGCGTTGAGAAGAAAAAAAAGTAAAATAACAGTTTTATTATTTTGCTGGATTTTTAAAAGGATGAAATGTTACATATGCTTTTCAAATATGGAATTTTTGAATTCAAACATTTTTATGTATGTACCATTGCTGATGCCTTTGTAAGCTGACACGATTTAATTAAATACTTAATTGTGAAACGCTACAGTTTTTCAAGTAGAAAACAACAATGTTTTATTTCTGTTTAATGTGCCACTACGAAAGAATGCGGATTCTAAAAAAAATTGGCTGGGATTAACGTTGCAAAATAACACTTGCTTATACATACATTTCTAAAAAACATATTAAAAAAATCAAATTTAAATGTTTTAAGTTGCTCTTAAAATTAGTTTTACATGCCCATCAATAGCAGGTATTTTGAAAGCAATACTACGTGCTTTGTGGAAAACTTCTTTATATTGTAAATTATTATTTAATTATGTTTGAAAATGGCACAAAATACTATTACGTGAAAAAAAATCTTTCCTGGATTATGTGGTGATTTCAAATTTACGACATAAAAATCACAATTTCTAGTTAAAAGACTGAAGTTTTTGCAAATCAAAATATGAGAACTAGCGTTTACGATGGACGTTACTGCGAACTCCTGGAATAGTGAACTTTATTTGTCTCATGGCTTTATCGGCAAAAATAGTGCAATTGCGGAAAAAGTCAAAAAGTGTCTCGTCTATGTGTACAAACAAAGCGTGTTGGTTTTGGCCAAAGAGAGCGATTTATTACGTCAACGAACCAAAGGTATGTTTTCCTATCTTTTTTTAAATTTTTTTAGCTAATGGTGGTTTTCTGTTTAAAAAAATCAACTGTCAGCTTATTCTATATTTTCCGAGTTTAAACCGGAGATTTTGCTTGTTTAACGCACATAGTTGAAAAATTGCTTTACTGCAAATAAAATGTAGACATTACTTCCCTTTTATTGGCTAACTGAATGTTCAATTCCTCATAAGAAAAACCAATTGCATTTTAACCCCTTCAGACCTGGTGTCCGGTATACCGGACAACCACTTTGAACAGCTGCTAATCATTTAATAATTGATTTAATTAGCTGATTTTTTTGTGGTTGACTATTTACATTCTTCTTATTATAATCTGCGAAATAATTTTTGTTTTGGGATTGACAACACTGACATATAAGGATTGAGAGATAGAGAGTGGCTCACTTTTCCAACCATGGATTTTCATCTGAAAAGCGAGGATTTTTTCCTGATTTTTTTTAAAAATATATAATTTTTAATTAATCGTTTCGAACGCTTATATTATGTTTTATAATTGTTTGTAGAACATTTTATAATGAAGTTTGTTTGGTATTTTATCGTTTTTGTATATGAAATATTGATTTCAAAAATATAAGTCCGGAATATTGGACGTGCCATAACTCTTTTAATTTTTCTCCTTCAAACTCAAAATTTTGTCTATAAGATAACCTTTACCATAGTACACTGTGTACCAAACATCAACATTTTTGGTCAAATATTTTATAATTCCGACTGAAGGGATTAACTACGTGTTTTTGTTGCCTTTCATGATAAAAACAATTAATGAATTATCAGATTTTGAGTTTTTGGCTGATTGATGTTTGGTAAGTACACTGTAAAATTTGAATGGAGACATGGGATTAGGGGGGAACGCTGGGCAGTCATCCTTTTTTTAGAATGTTATATATGTACGTCAGAGCCCCCCAGGAGGACGTAAATCACATTATGGTAATTTTTAAAGAGAGAGGAAGAACTTTTCTGGCACATAAAAAGGATAGGACGTGCGCTCTTTAAACCCTGGTTAAAAAATTAAACGGATTTTATTTAAACAAAGAATTACGTTCACTTTACATGGCTCGATGCGAAATTGGTTCCTACATACAATGCACTAATGCTCGGAAAATCGCAATTTTTGGACATTGTCTTTTAGATACAGATTTGTTTCGCCGTACATAGCAAAATGAGTATGGATCAACTGTATGGGAATTTAAAAAGTGAAGAAATAAAATTTATTAAATGTTTTAATTTTCACTTGTTATCTAATTACAGATTAACTTTTAAAATTGGAAAAAAAAGTTTATCATGCAGTGATATTATTTCAGTTTCCATGAAAAATTATCTAACTCCTTCCTACTAAAATCGAAAAAAAATAAATGATTAACTTAAATAAATAACATATTTCCATAAAATTCTTAGACAATGTACCTTTTATTTACGTTACGTTATTCGTTAGTTATAACTTTACAGACCAAAATTAATAAACTAATCGCTTTTTAAAATATACCTTTTCTATTTTTCCTCACTTGAACATTCGAGAACTTAAACAATTCTAGAAAACAAATATCATAACTTAGTTACAAAATAATTTTCATTCAATACTCATTAATGGGAACTTATGTTTTTAACATAAGATCGGGCGATTACGGCTAGTGACTCGACAATAATAATTTCTTTGAACTCACTTTTCAGGAATAGACGCGTAAGATTCTAATCTTTACTAATAATAAAGCTGAAAGTCTGTCCGAAGGATGTCTGTGACGCGCATAGCGCCTAGACAGTTCTGCCGATTTTCATGAAATTTGGCACAAAATTAGTTTGTAGCGTGGGGGTGTGCACCTCGAAGCGATTTTTCGAAAATTCGATATGGTTCTTTTTCTATTCCAATTTTAAGAACAAAAATATCATAAGATGGACGAGTAAATTACGAAATTATCATAACGTGGAACCGTAACATGGGCACAAGCCAATTGGCGAGATATGAAATTTTCATAACGTGGAACAGTAACATGGGTACAAAAGAACTGGCGAGAAAATTCACCATACATTATTTGTAAATACAGGCGAACCAAAAGACCTTTTAATTTTTCTATTACGGGCAAAGCCGTGCGGGTACCACTAGTGGAAAATATTTATATCTTTGTTTTGCATAATTGTAATTCAGAAACAGAGTTAATATAAGTTAGCACATTTTTAGGCTGTAATGTTTTACTTTTCAGTAGACATTTTTTTTTCACTTAGAACAAACTAAGTGGTGATGATTTAAATGCTCTATTATTTCTTTTTTGGCAGATCTAGCCGAAAGACCTGTGAATATATTCATTTTTCTTATCGATTGCCGAATGAAATGAACGATAAAATTCTTTAACTTAGGATTTAGAAACGAGTAATCTTAACTAGCATGTAACTTTCTTAGAATTGTTATTAATGCTTTTCCTGCGTCTTCTTTGAATAAACTTACATCTTTTATTTAATACTAGTGATACCCGCACGGCTTTGTATGGTAAATTTTCTCGTCAGTTGGCTTTTACCCATGTTACGGTTCCACGTTATGATAATTTCGTATCTCGCCAATTGGCTTGTGCCCATGTTACGGTTCCACGTTATGATAATTTCGTAATTTACTCGTCCATCTTACGATCGTTTTGTTCTTAAAATTGGAATAGAAAAAGAACCACATCGAATTTTCGAAAAATCGCTTCGAGGTGCACACCCCCATGCTACAAACTAACTTTGTGCCAAATTTCATGAAAATCGGCCGAACGGTCTAGAAGCTATGCGCGTCTCAGACATCCAGAAATCCTTCAGACATTCAGAGAGAGAGAGAATTTCAGCTTTATTATTAGTAAATATTTTCAACCAAATTAACAATTTTACCATATTACATCATTCATTTTCATTGTGCAACCAAAGAATAATCTTGTCTTTGAAAAATAAATAAATACATGCTTTTTCATGTTCTCTAATATATTAATTGCTTACAATTTTTAGAAACATAAAGTGCGCTTTTAAATTATTTAGCTCATAAATTTTTAAAAAGCAATCCCACGCACAATAGCGGTAAAAGAAATCACGGAACGTGAGGAGGAACAGAATCGTGTGCTTGAGAACATTACATATAAATTGGGGATCATTTTCTGTCATCTAAAATTCCAAAGTATCATCCAGAACTCATTACTATTTTTCTAAAGTTTGAACGGGTAAAAGGTGGCGAAATGTTTTGAGGCAATTAGTTTTTAATGAGATCAGAGCTGCTGGGAATATAAATATTTTTAAGTTAAGTAAATGAAAGTACGTTTGACTTTTAATAGTTCACACAATAAGTTTCAAAAACGCTACAACGAAGGTCGTCAGAATTTCCGTTTTGACAAAATTTAAAATTGCTTAAAAGTTCTGTAATTTAACTGCAAAATTGTAGGGTTGATTTTAAAAATCGATAAATGGAGACTCGTAAAACAATTAGCAAAATATTTTTTGCCGTAACATTGCCTATTACCTAAACACATAAACCACAAATGTTCATTTTAAAAGTAAGAACTAATAAGAATAGATTGTTATAATGTTATCTCTTTTATGTGTGAAATTGAAGATAAAGCAATACTGTTTTTAAACCTATTTCTAAATTTTTCTTCCGGTATTTTTTCAAAAAATATGACTTTTCTATCTTCTACATATCTGTCTGTTTGTCTAAATGGCTGTAATCCACAGTTTACGTCTGATTTTCGCTTAATTTACAGAGGTCTTTTAATTATCAAAGATTCACATTGGGGAGTTTTGGATCTGAAATTAAAAAAAAAGAGTGAGATAAAGAGAGAGGTATAAATTATAATTCACACTGCACGAGTATACTGCCGTGTGCAGGTAAAGGGCAGTAACTGCAAATTTTTCATTTTTTCATTTTCTTGCATTTTTGCCATCTACTGTACGTTATCTTTACTGTACAAGATCGCTTATTTGGTTTCCGCTGATAAAAAGGCGAAAAAGACGTCTAATTCCAACATTCCCCTATTGTTTGCATTGAATCTGAAAAGCGTTTCTTCAAATATCTCGAAAACTCATTTCTGCAGATACTGCCGTTTACCTGCACTCGGCAGTATAAGCGGGGCTGCCGCGAAAATAACGGAGAGCAGCTCTTCATTGCTTAGCGACACGGAACGCTAAAGCGCCCTCTAGTAGTACCGGGCCCGAAGAAGCAGCAGAGCTGCTCTCCGTTATTTTCCAGGTGACCCTGGTAAAAGAGAGTTTTGAAGAATTTTATTGCGGAACAAAACAATAATCGCCCATTCCACGAAAAAGTCGACCCTTTTTGCCGCACGTGACGGTTCATATATGTCATTAAAAAGTAATAATTTTAAAGGCCAATGACAATTTTTTTCTTAAGAAATCACACATAAGTTTATAATTTGTTAAGCAGAAAAAATGTGTTCATTAATACTTTAAAGTACTACTTTTAATGAAATATATTTCATTAAAAGTAGTTTTATTATATTTCTCGTGACGTATGTATGTGCGTATGTATGTCGCATAAATCAAGAGCGGTGTGTCCTAGAAAGTTGAAATTTGGTACGCAGACTCCAAGTGGGATCTAGTTGTGCACCTCCTCTTTTGGTTGCATTCGAGTGTTTCTAAAGGGGTCTTTTGCCCTTTTTGGGGGAAAATCATTGTTAATTTCGATGTAAACTCAAGTTGTGTTATAATTTAGCGGACACTTGGAGATACATCACCAGTCTTTTGTTCGCCAACTTGACGACGAATTTAACGGATTGTTTTTTAAATCTGTTTTAATTTAGCTTCTGTTGGTGATATTTAGAGAGTAAACTATTGAATCACATTAAAATTGCCAGTAATGGGGAAATGACATTAAATTGGAGTAAAAGGAAGTCATGTGATACACACATCAGCTCGTTTCATAATGTTTAAAACTTTTTTTGCGCAACTCTTCTTTAGATACCAGAGAATGATATGAACCTCCAGGTTAGAAATAATTAACGAAAAACAGGTTTAACGGCGAACTGTTTGAAAATTTCCCCCGAAAAATGTGCTTTCTGCCCCTTAATTGATCATAATTTCAAAACCACATATTGCATGTACATTAACTTTTCGTATGTACTGTACATTAATCTGGGTAACTGTTTGTCCCCCAAAAATGTGCGTTTTGCCTCCTAATTTTATTTGATCATTTTTTAACTTCCGTTCACATATAAAGGAGCCTACTTTCCCATAAACTAATATCGACTTTCCAGTATCTGATCAATGTTCTCAAAATTAGCTAAAATCGCAAATTATTCCAAGCGCAACTTTTTAACATTTTAACCTGATTTCTAGAAATAAAATGTCTCACTCATCTGAAGAAATAGAAAAAATAAATAAACGAACAAATAAAGTAGTAGCACCTTTTAAACAAAGCAGAAAATATATTTTTTCCATAAAAAAAAATCGATAATCGCTTTCAGAAAATAAAAAAGAAAGAACAATTCTTACTTCATAAAAAAAAACCTATGTCCAAAAAAAAAAATCGTTTGTTTTTCTCCTGTTGCCAAAAAAAAAAAATTGAAAAATGAATAAATGTAATTTCAAAGTAATTAGAAAAATAAAAAAAATGTCAACTTTAAGAAATAATTTTCACTACAAAAAAAAAAAAAAAAAAAGTCTACTCATAGCTTTATGTAGTAGCATGAATGACTCCGAATTTCTCCGCCAAACACTGACTACATAAATTAAAACTTCAGCGTGAAACAAGATACATATCAACAATAATAATTATTTCAAAGTAAAAAGCATAGCTGCGGAGTCGGTGTCAATCTTATTTTGGGGTAAAAGAATCAGATTCAGGAGTCGAAGGTTTTTAATATAGACTCCGAGTCGAAGTTTTCCCTTAAAGTCCGCGACTCTGCCAATGTTTACGGAGTCAAAGTCAGACTTATTTCGGGATGTCGGATGTCGGATTCGAAAACTTGAAATTTCCGAGAGTTTATTTTATCTCAGTGTTTAAATTTTTGCCAAAGCTACGGTGTTAGAGTAGGAGAGTCGGATTCGAAGTCAACTGCCCTAAAATTCTAAGAGCCGGAGACGGGAAATGAGCTATTTCCAAAAAAAAAAAAATGTTTGAAAAAAAAAATCCACCTTAAAGTGCGGAATCTCTATTGACTTTTAGTTTTGCCATTGGCTCTCATGTTAAGGGATATGAACAGTTCAAAATTGAACGGAAAATTGTTCAAATCAAAAAGATATTTTCTGTACATATTCTTCGAAAACTTTTTTTACAAAATTTGTTTGAAGCGAATTCGCTTTTAGTACGGTATTTATATTTGCCTTGAATTTCTCCGTAGGCGCTAATTTGAAGTTTTATTTAACTGATCAAAAGATCAAAATTGTTTGAAAAAAATCTTCAATTTAAAAAAGGAAATATGGGAATAAGGTTTTCTTGCCGAGATCTTTCGAAAAAAAAAAAATGTTTAAATCGGCCTATTCGATCAAAAGTTATTGGGGGAAGGGGTGACAGACAGACAGACTGACCGACAAACATTTTCTTCCATCTCAATACCCTACTTTCCAATTTATATTTTTTCGATATATATTTAATTATTTAATTTTATTTTTTATTTATTTATTTTATTTTTGTTTTGCGCAATATTTTTAAAATGCATTAAGCCTTCTTTCACGCTTTTTTCTTCTTTCTCTGACTTCTATTGGGGAAGTAAGCTAAAAAGCATGATACTGTTTAAAAGTACCACTTGGGGGGAGGGGTCACAAACTCAAGACTCGTATTTTGGATCTATGTTCTTAGTTTGAACTAGTTTTGTGTTTTTACAAGACATCGCCATTGTATTGCTCACAAAAATGTGTATCAATCTGCAAATCTTTAAGCCTTTCGTTGATATATCATTGCATTAATTTGCCGCTTCGCAATGCGTAAGAAGTGAGTGCTATCCACATGTCGATTAACGCATTCAGTTGCCACAGTGGAAACTGCTTCCGTTAAGACGCGTGCTAATTCGCGTGCATCGTTCACCACATTAGTATCTTTGACTTATCTTAATTTGCTGTTTGCGCAACCTTTCACTGCCGTTGATTTCTTCCGTGGAGGGGGACGTCAAGCGTATTATTTTATTTGTCCTTGATAACAGGCTTTGGAAAAGAAAGATGAGCGACCATAAAAACATAAAGGTTCACACGCGTTTTCGTCAGTTTCTTTTTTTTTTCTTTGTCATCCTACATGAAAGGGAGTTTTAGCACTAAACAATTGATTCTACCCAGAAAAATAGAAATAGATTCTCTTTTCTGAAAGTCTCCAATGATGATAAGATTGATATGTCCTTTTCGGCAGAATTGCTACTAACAGATATCTGAACTAACCTGCTTTCCAGGAAAGTAAAAGTAAAAAACTACTTAAAATAAAATAAAAATAATTAATTTGAGTTTTGACATCTTGAATTAAGGGGGTCCGGGACACAAAAATCCTCAAATTTTGCATTTTTTTTTTATAATTTGAAAAACTGCTCCGTTTTTTTCTGCTTAAGAGGACGTTTGAATCTTGTTTCTACCTTAAATAGAACGAAAGTTATAGTTATTTTTGTTGCATGCATCTAACGAATGTGTGCATAACTTTAAAACTTTAAACGCGTTTTTCTCCATGATGCAATTTTTCCCGATTTCTTGCATTCAAACTCTTATAAGTCAGGAACCGATAGAGATAAAGTAATGAAACTTGGAGCATATCTTTTTCAAGCAATTTACTTTAATTTTTATTCGGCGAATTTAAAAAAAGCGTTTACTGCAAAACTTATGATTTTTTTTAAAAAAAGTATCTTCGAATTTTTCGAAATTTTTCTTCAAATATTTTTTATTTTTTATTGAATCAATATTTTTAAAATCGCCGAATAAAAATTAAAGCTTAGATATTTGTGCATACTTTTTTGAAAAAAAAATGAAAATTGACCATCAATATTTTGAGTTATAGCAATTTAAAGCAACCCCATTTTTTTGAAAAAAAAACTAATTAAATTTAAATAAAAAAATAATTTTTTTACTTTATTTGTCTCATGGCTTTATCGGCAAAAATAGTGCAATTGCGGAAAAAGTCAAAAAGTGTCTCGTCTATGTGTACAAACAAAGCGTGTTGGTTTTGGCCAAAGAGAGCGATTTATTACGTCAACGAACCAAAGGTATGTTTTCCTATCTTTTTTTAAATTTTTTTAGCTAATGGTGGTTTTCTGTTTAAAAAAATCAACTGTCAGCTTATTCTATATTTTCCGAGTTTAAACCGGAGATTTTGCTTGTTTAACGCACATAGTTGAAAAATTGCTTTACTGCAAATAAAATGTAGACATTACTTCCCTTTTATTGGCTAACTGAATGTTCAATTCCTCATAAGAAAAACCAATTGCATTTTAACCCCTTCAGACCTGGTGTCCGGTATACCGGACAACCACTTTGAACAGCTGCTAATCATTTAATAATTGATTTAATTAGCTGATTTTTTTGTGGTTGACTATTTACATTCTTCTTATTATAATCTGCGAAATAATTTTTGTTTTGGGATTGACAACACTGACATATAAGGATTGAGAGATAGAGAGTGGCAAAAAAAAAAAATTGAAAAATGAATAAATGTAATTTCAAAGTAATTAGAAAAATAAAAAAAATGTCAACTTTAAGAAATAATTTTCACTACAAAAAAAAAAAAAAAAAAGTCTACTCATAGCTTTATGTAGTAGCATGAATGACTCCGAATTTCTCCGCCAAACACTGACTACATAAATTAAAACTTCAGCGTGAAACAAGATACATATCAACAATAATAATTATTTCAAAGTAAAAAGCATAGCTGCGGAGTCGGTGTCAATCTTATTTTGGGGTAAAAGAATCAGATTCAGGAGTCGAAGGTTTTTAATATAGACTCCGAGTCGAAGTTTTCCCTTAAAGTCCGCGACTCTGCCAATGTTTACGGAGTCAAAGTCAGACTTATTTCGGGATGTCGGATGTCGGATTCGAAAACTTTAAATTTCCGAGAGTTTATTTTATCTCAGTGTTTAAATTTTTGCCAAAGCTACGGTGTTAGAGTAGGAGAGTCGGATTCGAAGTCAACTGCCCTAAAATTCTAAGAGCCGGAGACGGGAAATGAGCTATTTCCAAAAAAAAAAAAATGTTTGAAAAAAAAAAATCCACCTTAAAGTGCGGAATCTCTATTGACTTTTAGTTTTGCCATTGGCTCTCATGTTAAGGGATATGAACAGTTCAAAATTGAACGGAAAATTGTTCAAATCAAAAAGATATTTTCTGTACATATTCTTCGAAAACTTTTTTTACAAAATTTGTTTGAAGCGAATTCGCTTTTAGTACGGTATTTATATTTGCCTTGAATTTCTCCGTAGGCGCTAATTTGAAGTTTTATTTAACTGATCAAAAGATCAAAATTGTTTGAAAAAAATCTTCAATTTAAAAAAGGAAATATGGGAATAAGGTTTTCTTGCCGAGATCTTTCGAAAAAAAAAAAATGTTTAAATCGGCCTATTCGATCAAAAGTTATTGGGGGAAGGGGTGACAGACAGACAGACTGACCGACAAACATTTTCTTCCATCTCAATACCCTACTTTCCAATTTATATTTTTTCGATATATATTTAATTATTTAATTTTATTTTTTATTTATTTATTTTATTTTTGTTTTGCGCAATATTTTTAAAATGCATTAAGCCTTCTTTCACGCTTTTTTCTTCTTTCTCTGACTTCTATTGGGGAAGTAAGCTAAAAAGCATGATACTGTTTAAAAGTACCACTTGGGGGGAGGGGTCACAAACTCAAGACTCGTATTTTGGATCTATGTTCTTAGTTTGAACTAGTTTTGTGTTTTTACAAGACATCGCCATTGTATTGCTCACAAAAATGTGTATCAATCTGCAAATCTTTAAGCCTTTCGTTGATATATCATTGCATTAATTTGCCGCTTCGCAATGCGTAAGAAGTGAGTGCTATCCACATGTCGATTAACGCATTCAGTTGCCACAGTGGAAACTGCTTCCGTTAAGACGCGTGCTAATTCGCGTGCATCGTTCACCACATTAGTATCTTTGACTTATCTTAATTTGCTGTTTGCGCAACCTTTCACTGCCGTTGATTTCTTCCGTGGAGGGGGACGTCAAGCGTATTATTTTATTTGTCCTTGATAACAGGCTTTGGAAAAGAAAGATGAGCGACCATAAAAACATAAAGGTTCACACGCGTTTTCGTCAGTTTCTTTTTTTTTTCTTTGTCATCCTACATGAAAGGGAGTTTTAGCACTAAACAATTGATTCTACCCAGAAAAATAGAAATAGATTCTCTTTTCTGAAAGTCTCCAATGATGATAAGATTGATATGTCCTTTTCGGCAGAATTGCTACTAACAGATATCTGAACTAACCTGCTTTCCAGGAAAGTAAAAGTAAAAAACTACTTAAAATAAAATAAAAATAATTAATTTGAGTTTTGACATCTTGAATTAAGGGGGTCCGGGACACAAAAATCCTCAAATTTTGCATTTTTTTTTATAATTTGAAAAACTGCTCCGTTTTTTTCTGCTTAAGAGGACGTTTGAATCTTGTTTCTACCTTAAATAGAACGAAAGTTATAGTTATTTTTGTTGCATGCATCTAACGAATGTGTGCATAACTTTAAAACTTTAAACGCGTTTTTCTCCATGATGCAATTTTTCCCGATTTCTTGCATTCAAACTCTTATAAGTCAGGAACCGATAGAGATAAAGTAATGAAACTTGGAGCATATCTTTTTCAAGCAATTTACTTTAATTTTTATTCGGCGAATTTAAAAAAAGCGTTTACTGCAAAACTTATGATTTTTTTTAAAAAAAGTATCTTCGAATTTTTCGAAATTTTTCTTCAAATATTTTTTATTTTTTATTGAATCAATATTTTTAAAATCGCCGAATAAAAATTAAAGCTTAGATATTTGTGCATACTTTTTTGAAAAAAAAATGAAAATTGACCATCAATATTTTGAGTTATAGCAATTTAAAGCAACCCCATTTTTTTGAAAAAAAAACTAATTAAATTTAAATAAAAAAATAATTTTTTTTCATATTTATGTTATGATTTTGCTTATTAAATAAATGATGAATCAGTTCAAAAAATTTCAAAACTCTAAAGTACATAATAAAAAAATTTTCAAAATGTGTCCCGGACCCCCTTAAAATTATGTTTTTCGCAATCACGAGTGTGTGTATGTAGGCGTGTGTGTGGGGGTATGTGTGTTTGTGTGCAGGGGGCATGTGTATGTGTGTGTAGGCATGTGTGTTTGTGTCTGTGTGCTGGCATAAGTGTGTAGGTAGTTGTGTGTATGAATGTGTATGTGTGTGTATGCGTGTGTATGTAGAATATGGATGCAACCTGCAGACGGCTTTCGTTATATAAGCCTTGCTTCTTTATCGTCCTAGGCCTCCCCCACATTACGCGTTCTCTAGCGTGCATCAGCGTTCCTCAACCTTATTTGAACCGCGGACAGCCGAGAGCTTTTGAAAAAAAATTCGCGAACCCCGGTGATGTTTTTTTTTCTCTCTTGTTTTCCGTTCTTTCTTTCTTTTATTTCAAGCGAAAAAACTGAACATTTGAGTTCCCCCCCCCCCCCCCATATCAATCTCTTTTTTCTCTTTCTTTGTTTTCTTCTTTTTAAAAAAAAAAGTTTTTAAACAAAAGAAATTAAAAAAAACTTTCGACTCTGGGACCGTCACACTTGTAAAAAAAGTTTGGAACCAGCCAAGGATTTCCCGTTTTTTACAAAATGATAATATTAAATAATAGAATTAATAAATATATAACTTAAATTTTACTTGGTATTAAAGAAGTAATAAAAATAGTTAAATGCTAAGAATAAGATAAGTAGTTATTGTAAAAAATTCTAAATAAGTAACAAACATTGCTGAAAATCATAGAAAACAGCAAAAATTAATCACATAACTCGCATAAATGGTGACGTATAGGATATTATTATTATTATATTCTTTTTTTTTTTTTTTTTTTTTTTTGCCTTTGATTAAGGAAACGTTTTTAGAGTGTGCGAGTAAAAATCTCTACGGACCTGTAAAATTTTTATGCGGACCA
Organism: Uloborus diversus; assembly: GCF_026930045.1. Classification (NCBI taxonomy): domain Eukaryota; kingdom Metazoa; phylum Arthropoda; class Arachnida; order Araneae; family Uloboridae; genus Uloborus; species Uloborus diversus. Next base: position 9,189,306 of record NC_072731.1, read on the forward strand.
CAGCCGCTACGCCGGTCCACTCGATAAGAATCACTGCTCTAGATATCCTTGTGATGACTAGTGCACGTGATGTGTGTCTTCAGAAAGAATTTCGTCTGTGCTTCAGACAAATCTTGCTAAAACATGTGACGAACTGCTGTAGTGAATTAAAAACATACAGAAAGTTTTTAGAATGTTGTAAACAAATTAAACAGTTGAATTTTCAGTAGTCAAAAAGGAGTTTGTGGTCTGAATGATATTTTAATATTTTACATAGCTACACGAAAGTTAAAATTTGTCGTATTTCATCAACGGCGTTTTGTATTATTATTTGTCCATTAAAGGTAAATTTTTTTACTAATTTCATTCCTTAAAATAACAATATCTTCGATTTCCATTTGTACTGTTATGCAGATGAAAGTAAAAGTATATCGTTGGCCTTCTCATTTTTTAATCGTAAATTAACTCCGAAACTTTAACTGTGAACTATTGAGCTGTAGTAATCTGTTATTACATGATTAAGTTACAAATTACGAAAAATTCTGACACTAATTTATATATATATATATATATATATATATATATATATATATATATATATATATATATATATATATATATATATATATATATATATATATATATATATATATATATATATAGTCTTTCGTAAAATTTTTCGCTTGAACAATAGGAAAAATTCTGAAACTAATTTATTAAGACATAGGTTCTAGATCTTCAAGTATTTTTTCTTTCCACTAAACCAATTTAAACTTCTAATAAGGTCTATTTGAAATAATAGTCAACCTTTTCTGATAAATAGTATAATACTGATTTGAAGCTAGAAAATTGATATTGCCTAACTAAAAAGGCTCCTTAAGTTCTAAACGGAACTTCATGTTTTTTAGTTGGGATAAATTTTTAATTAAATAGAGTGTAAGTTCGATGTGCAATAAAATTATGCAGCACCATGGAGATCTTTTGTAAATTTGTTAATAAAGATAAATATCAGCCACATTGTTTCATTACAAAAACTAAAGACCCCATTGCATGCGACACAATCGTTGTAGACTGAAATTATGTAAATTAGATTGGAAACTCATTATTAAAAACTTTTTCTACATCGTGCTAGAACAAGAGAAGCTCAAAATGGTTTTCGGGAGTCCAGTAATAAGAAATAAGTGCAAATACAAGCGATGTAATTTCAAATTTCAACACAACTACACAAGATAAAAGAATACATATGTTAACTAGTAACTAAATCTACTAATTACAAATTAAATGAAATTTATACATGACTCGAAATTTGAGTGAGAATATGAAGCAAAATTTCCTCGTATTACGAGATGTAATTATAAAACAAAGAATGAAAACCGATGTGCCGCTGACGAATACATTAGCATTTATATTTGGAATCGAATTCTTTTGAAGAAAAGGAACTGAAATTTGATATGAATCGATCCAAACGGGATGTGAATCTGATGTGTTCTAAATGAGGATACATGGAATTGTTTATCAGATTCATAAGCCTTTACTTCCGCGATGTATATGTAAATCTCATTTAATTTGTGCATGAGGATAAATTTATAGCGTCAGAAGTATTTGTCACAAAAGCAATTTTTAAATTGTTAAAATAGATAACATTTGTAAAATAATTGTAGTTAAAGATTTGAATGTAAATATATATAAATGGTGTTCCGTTTTAACCTGCAAAACCTTTATTTTCAAACCGTTAGTTCTAGATGAATACTTCCAATTGCAAAAACGTTCAAAATCAGATGCAGAGTTAAGATATTGAAAGTTTCAAGTAAAAGAAAAAATAAGTCAAAAAATACAAAATTTAACTTTTTATACGGGTGCCAGGTCCTCTAACTTATATTTAGGGAAATAATTTCCATTAAAAATTAATTTCAACACTAAACGTTTGAAATTAGTACAACCAAAATTCAGCGTTTTGTGACTTACATCACTTTTTACTCGCCGTCAATAAAACCTTTTTTTTTTGGGGGGGGGGGGGGGAATATAGCGGTTAACGAGTGTTAAAATTTTAAGTGTGCATAGAGTGTGGTTTTTTAAACTGCTCGAGGTTTTGTAGTGTGTTTTTGCGTATCACAGCATATTATTTGCATTTATTTTTGAATAGCAAAGAAAAATATAAATGCCTTGTTTTTCTTACTTCGACAACCTATAATTCTTCTGAAAGGGCGAAAAGTTCCAATCTGATCTTCTGTATGGTCACTTAAAACTTTGAATTGGAATATCTCCTTGAGTTACGGTCGCACAAATGTTAAGTTTTTGTGTCAGTAATACCTTTCAATGGAGAACATTTCTCTAAATATTACAGTTAGGGGACCTAGGTACCGTATAAAAAGTTCAATTTTGTATATTTTGACTGATTTTTATTTTTGCTTCATACTTTCAATATCTTAACTCTGCACCTGATTTTGAACATTTTTGCTATTGGAAGTATATATCTAGGACTAATGGTTGCGAAAATCAAGGTATTGCAGGTTACAACGGAACACTTCTGTATGCATACATTTTCATTTTAATAGCAATTGTTCATTTATTTTACCATTACAAAATAGTTATGATTATTGTCCTTATATTTGAGGACTTCTAAAATTCACTTCTTTTGCAGAATTCTCAGCAAATTTTAATGTCTGCATCAATTGTATTTGTACTAAGTGATTATAAACAATTTGATACATTCGTTAGAGTTAGTTTTTAACATTGCAAACCAATCCAAATTCTATACATATACCACACAAACTATGCAATATTACTTTATGTATGTATATATATATATATATATATATATATATATATATATATATATATATATATATATGTGTGTGTGTGTGTGTGTGTGTGTGTGTGTGTATTCGGAATATTATTCTTTCTTTTTACGCATAGTATTTGATTGTTTTGCAATAATAAAGTATTCAACTCTTAAGATTGTGTCAAATGTATCATAATCACTGTACAATAGATGCACAGACTAACATTTTTCAGAGAATTCTGCTTGGAAGTCTATTTTAGAACTGTTTAAATGTAATTAATTGGTAAAATTATGAGCAATTATTTACATAAATGAAAGTGTACCGAATGCTAAATTCGAGTTTATTATGTCACGTTTTGTTTATGTTTGGTACTTGTTTTGCGAGTTTAACGCTATGATTCGGGCGATGTAGAGGCACAGTTTGCTGATACTTTCTTTATAACTTTAAGTCATTTTGGAGAGAATCTTGCCTCAAAAGTGCACCTGAAAAATATCCGAATAATTAGAACACAGTTAAGTGGATTTTTGTTCAGTCAAAATTTAGAAATATTTTTCATGTGGCCAAATATTTGAAGAAATGAAAATGTGGTTAATGTCAAATGTATATAAACGCAAAAATGTTATAAAAAATCAGACCTGTTTTTGTGCTGTATATATAGGGTGTTCCGGTTTATGTTGCAAGATCTCTGTTTTCGCAACCATTAATCCTAGATGCATACTTCCAATTGAAAAAACGTTCAAACCAGATGCAGAGTTTATATGTTACAAAATTCAACCGAAAAAAAAAAATCGAAAAAAATACAAAATTGAACTTTTTACACGGGCCCTAGATCCCCTAATTCATATTTAGAGAAATAATCTCCATTGAAAACTATTAGTGACACAAAACACTTGACATTTGTGTGACCAAAACTCAAGGACATGCTCTAGTTCAAAGTTTTAAGGGACCATACAGAAGATGGGATTGGAACTTATTGCCCTTTCTGAAGAATGACAGGTTGTCGAAGTAAAAAATCAATTTATATTTATATTTTTCATTGCTATTCAAAAATAAATGCAAGTATTACGCCATGATACGCGAAAACAAACTACAAAACCTTAAACACTTTGAAAACCAAAATCAATGCACACATATAATTTTTTTTTTTTTTTTGACTTATCTCGGGCATGTTTAGCAATGCTAAACAACCCCCATGAATCCAAATATCTGCAAAAAATCCAAGAACAGCAATGGGTCACTAAGGACCTCATCCTTCGTAAAACCCAAACAAGATAGAATGTGCTCAGGTGAAACCTCTCCAGCAGAGCACCAGTGACACTCCGGAAAAGTCTTGATATTCCCAGAGAATCTAAGAGCTTTTGTGTGGCCACTCAGGAATCTCGAATATGTTGTCTGGAGGAGTCTACCCTTGAGTCTCAAGGACTCACCAGGACATTTTTCAAAATACCAGGCGTGTCTGGGAGGTGTTTTAAATTGGCGATTGAGCTCCATTTTTGAAATTGTGGAGATCTCACTGAAAGTAAGATCTCCACAAGGGCTCACACCCTCCGCAGCAGCAGATCTAGCCAAAAAGTCAGCCCTTTCGTTACCCTCAACTCCAACGTGGGAAGGGATCCATTGAAAGTGAATTGTATGTCCTGATGAAAGAGTATGTAGTAGACTCAGAATGTCCAGGCTGGTCTTGTCGCCCACATTACTCCAATTAGCGAGGTGCTGAATTGAGGCACGACTGTCAGTCAAAATCCAGATTTCCTGGAAACACTCCTCCCGCTGAACAGCACACTGCAGGCCCTTCCTGATAGCAATCAGTTCTGATCTAAATACTGAACAGAAATTCGGGTTTCTGATTTTAAATTCCAAGGCCCCAGAGGGAGTAGGAATGAATACTCCACTGCCCGAAACGCCATCTTCTCCCCTGCTTCCATCTGTATAGATTTTCAAGGAGAAATGTGGTATATTATGTATAGTTTCCAGGGCCATTTGTTTAACTAGGTCCGGTGGATCTGAACTCTTGATCACACTAGTCAGGAGCTCGTCATGGAAATAAATTCCCTCAAGCTCCAAACCAGCTCCTGCGTAACCCAGGAAATGTGTTTCCACATCGGAGGGAGGTAAGTTCAATGACCTTGCATAGGAGAAGGGGCTATGTTTCTTCAAACGAGTATTATCATTCCATGCAAGAAGGTAGGCTGAAGTCCGGTGTTGTTCTCTATAACTATATAATTTGCTGAAATACCTTGTAAGGCCACACTGTCTTCTTTTTGCAAGGGCAGGCAAGTTGCTCTCAAAGAGCACTATATCATTTCGACAACTATGTATAAGTCCGGCAATAATTCTAGCTGCGCTAAGCTGTAATCTTTCAAGTTTATTGAGATTGGTCTCTGAAGCACAGGAGTAAACTGGGAAGCCGAACTCCAGTACTGGTCTAATGATAGAAATATAGGTAGTACGGAGGGTACTGGCCTCCGCACCCCAGTTTCGTCCAGAAATAAATTTGAGAATATTGAGCCTCTTCCTTGCCTTAATTGCTTGGCCTTCAATATGTTTATTACTTGTAATCTCTTGATCTAATGTGTATCCAAGATACTTAGCATTTTTAACGTAACTCAACTGGGTTCCGTTTATGGAGATCTTAGGTTGGTACCCATATAGATGTCTATTAGTAGTGAAAAAAGTTGTCAAAGATTTTGTAGCATTAAAGATTAATTTGTGCCTTTCAGCAAAGGCATGGGCTTTTTCCATGGCACGGTTGAGTCTGAGCTCACTCTCTCCGACATCCGAGCCGGAGCTCCAGACAATGATATCATCAGCAAAAATTCCGATTTCACAGTGTTTAGCTAATTCTTTTTCAATGCCAGTAATGTACAGAGAAAACAGGACGGGACTCAACACTGATCCCTGAGGTACACCCTGCCCGAGGCCCAAAGGTTCGGACAGGTGATTGTTGTATTTAACTCTAATGGATCTGTTCCAGAGGAAATCAGAGATCCAGGGTAGGGCTTTTCCTCTAATATTAAAAAGATTGTGGAGTTTGGTGATCAAGAGCTGGCGCCAAACCCTGTCAAATGCACTAGACATATCCAACAGTGCGGCAACAGTGTGGTTAGTAGGTTTCTTGTTCTGCGCGTCCCGTATTCTCTGGGTGACATACAAAATCTGATCTATTACTCCATGGCCTTTTCTGTACCCATACTGCTCTCTCGGAATCAGGTTATTGTTGTATAAGTGAATGTTTAGTCTGGCAAGAATGAGCCTCTCCATAAGCTTACAGACAAAGGAAGTTAGCGCGATAGGTCTGTAGCTCCCAGAGATACCAGTGTCTTTTCCTGGTTTTAGAATGGGGATAACAATAGCTCTCTTCCATTCTCGTGGAAGACGACCAATTTTCCATGAAAAATTAAAGATATCTAGGAGTTTCTGCATGCCGTGAGGTCCCAGATTGCCGATCATGAATCCATGAATGCCATCAGGGCCTGGAGATTTACGAAGATCCATTGCCCCCAGGGCTAAATTAAGTTCTTTCAAGGAAAACTCGTTGATAAAAATAGGGTCACCAGTGCTAGAGGTCCGGCAATTATGGATCATTCTTTTTGAACTGGCCTTGATACCAAAATCATTTTGGTTAAACTCCAAATTGCCCACTCTTTTATAGAACTCTCCCAAAATGTTAGCAGCAGTTTTATCATCAGGAGCAGCCTTGCCCTCTGAAGTCAGCACAATGTTGCACGGCATATTTTGTGGCTGATTATAGCTGAGTGATTGAGCAAGTTTCCAAAGTTTTGTGTTTGGGGTTTTGGCATCGATGCCACTGCACATGTTAGTCCAAGCTTCCCTCTTGAGTTTAATATATAGCTGCTTAAAGCTAGCATTGAGCCTACTGAGCTCAATCTTTACCTCCATTTCCCCTGTCAGGGTGAAATTCTTATGTAAAGCATTCCTCTTAAGAATAAGTGTTCTTAGCTCAGGATCCTTATGTTGGAAGTAGGATTTTAGATGTTTAAAGTTGCCCCTAGGGATGGATTGCTTTGAAGCATGAATAATGACATGCTTAAAATTGTGCCACTCCTGTTCCAGATTGTCCATGGTGGTTCTTCTATTGAAGGAAACTTCTGAGATCTGCTGAAAGCAATCCCAATTTGCCCTTTTAAATATAATTTTAAACCCTTGCAAACCGATGTATTTTCTCCCAAAACATATTATTGACGGCGAGTGTAAAGTGGTAAACTCACAAAATGCTCGTTTCATATCTCGGTGAATATTGGTCGTACTAATGTCAAACTTTCTATATTGGAATAATTTTCAATGGAGATTATTGCCCTAAATATAAGTTAGGGAACCTCGGGACCATATAAAAATTAAATTTTTTTATTTTTTTACTCATTTTCATTTTCGCTTCAAACTTACAATGTCTTACCTTGCATCTGATTTTGAACATTTTTGCAGTTGAAAGTTATGCATCTAAGACTGACTGTTGCGAAAATAGAGATTTTTGCTGATTAAACCGGAACACCCTGTATAGACCGTATAAAAAAATCGTTTAAAACTTCAAGAGTCGCTATAAAAATAGTTTTCGCAACACAGTTTATTTTTATTTTTTTTACTGCTTTGAAATATTCCGCGTAAAAAAAGTCTCACGTAGAAAGTAACACAAAAATTACACCTAAATACGAATTTAAAAAACAGCAGCTACTGGGAATATTCACCAAACCTTTCATACAGTGGTTTATAAAATACACATGGGAACGTTTTTAAAAATTTATTCGAATATGCTCTTATTTTACACATGCAAAACTTTGAAAACGTATAACCATTATCCTTCGTAGTCTGCCAGCAAGTGAACTTTCTTGAAGTAAACAGGTGCGAAATCACTTTGGTCAGTCAGGAACGCCTCGGATTTACATTTTTGGGAGGGTGAAATGTTTCAATTTGCCAAATGAAACTCCAGATTTTGGCGAATAATAATCATTTTGCCGAAGGGAACTCTGAAGTTTTTCCGAATGATAAATTTGCCAAATGGAATTCAAAAATTAGGCGAATGATGATAACTTTTCCGAATGTAACTCCAAAATTTTCCGAATGGAGTTCCAAATTTCTCACAGTGATAATTTTGCCAAATGGAACTCCAAATTTTGCCGAATGGAGCTCTAAATTCTGTCGAATAGAACTCGAATTTCGCCGAATGATGATAATTTTGCCGAATAGAGCTCTATAAATTCTGCCGAATGAATTTTTCTGAATCGTCAGACAAAATTGCCGAATCAGGAAATTTGTGGGAGGTAACAACCACCTGTCATCGGGGAGCCCCCCTTTTCTCTTGAAAATACTTCCTCCCTTTCGTTTTACAAATAATTTCTTCAAAAATCCGCACACACACAAATAAAAATAAAAAAAAATAAAAAAAAAAAACGCACGATAAAATACCTTACAAAAACAGGCTTGAGTTTTCCTACCAAATGTTTGAATTTTTGACGCTCATGCTAATATTCAAGTGTTACAATGGTACATTTCATTGATCTTCTCCTGCAACTTTGAGAAGTTTTTCTAAGAATTACTTTTAAAACTAGAATTTTTTCATATAAGGAGTAAACTGAAAAAAAAAAAATGAATGAAATGATTTAAAACAAATAATCAGAATTAAGGAGCACATGTGTGTTCTTAAAACTCGGAATTTTGGTTTTCAAATCCTGAATACATTTTTACAACTCTTTTGAAGAAGAATCATAAACAATAGCAGCCTCTCTGTAAAGCTACATACTTTATTTTCTAGAAGAGAAGCATAACTCTTTTTGAATGTAAAAATGAGACATTCGAAACATACATACGCTTGAAAATCAACGGCTTGTCTTCATAAATTCAAAGCCATGACATCTTACCGAATATAATGACTAGGTTTCCAAGAATTTAGAGATTCGGAATTCTTTGTGTGTTCTATTGGCAATTTACTAAAAGAAAGATAGTAGGAGGGAAAGTAGAATCTTAACTTCCAACTTTTGTTTAGTGCATATTACATTAGTGTTAGATTTTTTTTGTAATTTCCGTGATATTTTAATGAATGGGGAAATTGTTACTTTATCAACGTCATAAATAGCCTCTATACACCTCTATATAACCTCTATATACACCCTATATAACTTCTATACTCGTAAGTTAAATTGGAGGATTAGTCGAATGGCTTTGACATTTACACAAAAAGCATTGAGTGTGTAGATTTGCCAGTTTTCTGAAATGTTCAACCGGTACACCGGAATGCCGCCCCCCCCCCTCGTCTCTATTCAAAGGGTTTCACAATCCTGGTTGATTTTGGGAGTGTTTTATTGGGCAGTTTATTTCAATGCTATGAGTAAAAGGTTACTAATTATGAACCTAAAAAAGGGGTAATAAAAAATGACATAAGCAGATAAAATTTGAACATTTCACTTCCAAGATGTAAATTTTTACAATTTATTTCAGTTAGAAAAAACACTTTTAATGAGGAATAAAAAAATTGAACAATAATTTTCGATAGCCTTTTCATGTTATAGGACTTTTTTTAGTCTTTCTTGGTTTTAATCTTGTTGTAAAAATCCTCACAAGCTAATCCGGAATTAACTTTTTCAAATAATGATACAAATGATCAAGTAATTATCTTAATCATTCAATTAACTATTTTTAGAACTTTTTGGTCACTTGTAATCAAATTTACCTTTCCCGGGACGTGAAGTAAACCGGCCGGGACGCCGGGATTTGTTTAAATACCAGGACTGTCCCGGTCAAACCAGGACGTCTGGCAAGCCTAAGTGTAAGTGACATCTTACTTAGAATGCCTAGTTTTGATGTCTATTACCCGCGCTTTTAGTACACAAGTTTGTTAAGAATTTGGGTTTCTATTTTTATTGTTATATATTTATATTTCATGTTTAAGCTTTTGAATCATAACTTTTAGAAACCTGTACACGTATTCTGTAAATATATATGTATGAAACATCAGTAGTTCTTGTAATTTTTGTTAGCTAAAATTGCACTTTTTGTCGAACTGCTTTGAAATACTCCGAACAAAAATATACTTTCTTGAATTTTAGTCTCCCCGTAAGCGCTAATGTTAAAGGATTTGAACTATTAAAAATTGAACGGAAATTTGTTCAAATTAAAAAGATAGTTTCTATACATGGTAGGGGGGGGGGGGTCTTTATCGAGATCTTTTTAACCCCCGACATACAAAGGAAGCGGGAGGGGGGGTTACAAGTTAGACGAGTTAGACGTGTATGTGTTATCTGTATATCTACGTATATGTGTATCTATGACATTAATTAACGAATATATTAATTTAAAACTTCTGAAAGGTTTTTCGCAATTTTTGCAGTGAACGCACATTCAAAAGCTTCAAAATTTAGTACCAAAATAAAGAGACTTCCATGTTACATAGAATTCGAATTATAACTTTTTTTAAAGTAGATTTTAAATACGGCTAAGCCTTTATTCACGCGATTGGTAACCGAATTCATTGTTGGCCGACAAGGTAAGAAAACGCAGTAATTTGAAATTTTTATCTGTTGCCAGTTTCTATTTGTTAACAAATACATTTCTTCTAAGTGATTTTTAATAGTGCAAGGTTTTTGAAGGATTTTCAATTTTCCCTCTTGATTTTACATTTTCCACTCTGTCTGGGGTTTTTATAATTTTTAATTTTAGTTACTTGTTCTAACAAAGTTTCTTTGAAGCAAATTCGCCTCTAAGTTTGAGATTTATCTTTGCCTTGAATTTCCCCGTAGGCACTAATGTTAAGTTTTTTTGAACTGTCCAAAATGGAACGAAAAATTGTTCAAATCAAAGAGTGAAATATGGAAATGAGGTGTCCTCGCCAAGCTCTTTTGAACAAAAGAAGTTGGTTCGAATCGGACTGCTGACACAAAAGTTATTAGGGGGACAAACAGACAGACCAGCAGGACTGACAGACACCTTTTCTCCGTTTCAACACCCTATTTTCCAATTTTTAATTTTCGATATTTATTTAATTATTTAATTTATTTTTGACTTTTTTTATGCGATATTGTTGTAAGCCTTCTTTCATGCTTTTTTTTTTTTTTAATTCTTTTTTTGACCTTTACTGAGAAAGTAGGCTAGCAAAGAAGTGTGATTCAATTCAAAACATCGAAAATAAATAATTTCTAATATTATTTTCTTTACAATATTTGCAAAATATCATTTGAAGCAAGTTTTCATAATTTAAATTCCTTGAAACTACTCCAATTTGGTTACTTTCACCTTAAAAATTAGTCTTTCCAATTTTTGTACGAATTATGCACTTAAAAAACCATAAGTAAATGAGATTTTTTTTGTAGAGCTTAAGTATCTTACATTAGCAGGAAAAAATGGTTGTTAATTCCAAAACACGTGTAAGCATTTTTCTTTGTACATTTAAACTATGGTTAAATTAATGATTTGCAACGCTCAGACTGTTTTTTAGTGTAGAGAGACAGAACGGGGTGCTACTTTGGTTAAACTCAACAATAAAACATAAAAAAAAATCAATCTCCAATGAAAATAGTTTGAATGAGCGCATTTCAAAGGTTTAGCCCTCATTTTTAGCTTCTAAAAAAGATAGAAACGAGTCTGGTTATTTTCTGTGCGTCACACGTAATTGTTTTTGCAATAAAACATTCAAGCAACAGCAACTCCACCCCTAGCGTGTATCTCGGTTGGCAGTAATGGACTACATTTTGAACGGTGTCACAAGATGAGCATAGCAGCTGTCACGAACCACATGTTGTGGGTTAAAGCGAATGTTTTAGGTTGAAATAGAGATGTGTATACTGTATATCTATAAACTCAATTCAATTACACAAGCAAAAGTTGGGCAATGTGGACAACTGTTTATTTATCTATTGATAGTAATGCTGATATTTAAAGTAGATTTCTTACTGAAACCCTTCTTTATGGTGCCTCAAGAAAAAACGAGCTGATGTGTGCATCACATGACTTCCTTTTGCTCCAATTTAATGTCATTTTCCCATCATTGGCAATTTTAATGTCATTCAATTGTTTACTCTATAAATATCACCAACAGTGGCCAAATTAAAATCAAATTTAAAATTTAAAAAAATCGCCAAATTTGTCGCCAAGTTGGCGACAAAACTTGGCGACCTAAAGTGGCGATATATTGCCAAGTGTCCGACAAATTATAACACCAGCTAGTTTACATCGAAATTAACAATGATTTCCCTCATAAAAGGAGCAAAAGACCCCCTTAGAAGCATCCGAATGCAACCAAAATTGAAGGTGCACAACTAGGTTCCACTAGGAGTCTACGTACCAAATTTCAACTTTCTAGGACATACCGTTTTTGAGTTATGCGAGATACATACACACATACATACGTACATACGGACGTCATGAGAAAATTCGTTGTAATTATCTCGGGGGTCGTCAAAATGGATATTTCGGGTGTGTGTAGGTTTCTAGGTATATATGCGCGTGTGGTCGGGTCGAAAAAAAAACTCAACATTCATTCGGGGTTAAGAAAAATGGAAATTAAGGCCGATTTTTGAGTGAAATTTTTTTCGTGAATACAATACTTCCTTTTTTGTAAAAGGAAGTAAAAAACTGTAGTTGACTAGGCACTTCAACGGCATTTGAATTGATTTATTATGTTATTTTTGTGAAAGTGACAGAGGATTTTAATAGAACTAAATGAATAGTAAAATCAATTGACTTGTTTTACACAATAAGACGATGATATCAAATAGCAGTTACCTTGTTTCTTTTAGTGTTTTTGCTGTATTCGGGTTTCAGCTTTTGAAACTTTTGTTTAATTCATTAATTAAATGTGGAATTAACATAAACGGAGAAATTCGTTTCTGCAGTTTTAGAGCATAAATATCTTAATTATATTTTTTTATTTCTAAAGGGTGTCCCAAAATTGACGCAAGATTTGATTTTGTTGCCATTTGTGCAAAATAGTGTTGGCATCTCTGAAAAAAAAAAATTGATAGCTGAGAGGTTAGGGTTTAAAAAAATGGAGCGTTATACGATACAATAACGCGCTTTCATTATTGAACAATTGTTTCAAAAATAATGAAAGTTGAGGCTGGTTAAGCAGTTACTGTTATTGGCGCTCGGTATCGCAACACGGTAATGCACGGGTGGTTGTGGGCTTGTTGACATAGACCTTTGAATTCAAATAACCCCATAAGAAGAAATTTAATAATGTTAAATCACACGATCTAGGGTGCCAATTCTGATCACCGAAATGAGAGAGTACGCGACTAGGAAATGCCTTATGCAGTAATTGAAATGTTTCACTCTCTCTAGCTGTATGGTACAATAACACCCCATTTTTACTAACCCTAAACTCTCAACTGTCAAATTGTTCTTTTTCCATGGCTGCCAACAATTTATGGAAAAAATGGTGGCAAATTCAAATCTTGCGTTAATTTTGGGACACCCTTTATATCCTAGATCAAAATTAAAAGATATCTGATTGAAATTCTTCGATCTATCAATTTATGCCATTGTATGATGCTTCAGTTAAGTTTACATGTGTTAAAGATTAATGTGTCCTTTGACACTTGTTCATTGTCTTTATATTTTTTTAAGCAGAATAATTGTGAAACGTCATTTTTGCATTTGCTTTGCAAAATATTTTATAATTATCTAATTGTACTATTGGTATTAATACATCCATATTGTTTTTTTTTTTTTTTTAAGACTGAATAATATGTTTGCGAGAACTAAAAAAGGGTAAATTCCTTTTATCAAAAACGCGGAAGAAGAAAATTTTCTCTTATCAAGTGTAGAGTTGTCCAATGTGTTCATTTGATCTCTGCGTGTGAATTTTTTTGCGTAAAGCGGCTGAAGGGAGTGTATACATCTGTTCTTAATCAAAAGAGTTCCAAGGCTTAAAATTGTTATGATAGAGGAGTTGTTTTTAGTTATTTCTGTAACTCATGCATTTGTTTCTACAAATTATTGAAAATAAAAAAAAATGTGTAAACAGAATACACTGATGGCATTATCAGGCGAAGAGATTTCTGCTAAGTAAGCTAAAAATCAAACGATATTGAAACAAGCCCCTTAATTTTTTACAATATTTTTGAATTTTGAGATCTTGAACTGAAATTACGTTTTTTGCAATCCCGAATTGCGATAAGACCCTACTCGTTGGGGGTCTTTTTTCTTTCTACTAATGGGCTTTTATCGCAACCATAATTTGAATTCAAAACGCGAAAATTTAAATGAATGCTAGGGGCTGGTTGTTGTGTGCTGAGTTCTGTTTTCGCGTAAAAAGGATTGCGTCAAGTCGTTTATAAATAATTCGACGCATAAGAATATGGACGCCTGCATTATGAACTTCTTTATTACTAATAATAAAGCTGAAAGTCTTTCTGTCCGGAGGATGTTTGGATGTCTGTAGGATGTCTGGATCTCTGTGACGCGCATAGCGCCTCCAGACCGTTCGGCCGATTTTCATGAAATTTGGCACAAAGTTAGTTTGTAGCATGGGAGTGTGCACCTCGAAGCGATTTTTCGAAAATTCGATGTGGTTCTTTTTCTATTCTAATTTTAAGCCCATTTTTCACAGAAATTTAATAAAATGGGAAAGAATTTGTTCTGAAAATTAACTTTCTTTATCTTTCTTTTCTTTACTTCTTTTTCTTTCTTCTTTTCTTTTCTTTTTAAATAACAAACCTGAAAGTCTCTCTGTATGGATGTTTGGATCTCTGTGACGCGCATAGTGCCTAGACCGTTCAGCCGATTTTCATGAAATTTGACACACAATTAGTTTGAAGCATGGGGGTGTGCACATCGAAGCGATTTCTCGAAAATTCGATTTTATTAATTTTCTATTAAAATTATAAGCCCTTTTTCACATAATCTTTACTAATAATAAAGCTGAAAGTCTCTCTGTCCGGAAGATGTCTGGATGTCTGGGATCTCTGTGACGCACATAGCGCCTAGACCGTTCGGCCGATTTTCATGAAATTTAGCACAAAGTTAGTTTGTAGCATGGGGGTGTGCACCTCCAAGCGATTTTTTGAAAATTCGATGTGGTTCTTTTTCTATTCCGATTTTAAGAACAAAATTATCATAAGATGAACGAGTAAATTACGAAATTACCATAACATGGAACCGTAACATTGGTAGAAGCCAATTGGCGAGAAGATTCACCATACATTATTTGTAAATATACAGGCGAACCAAAAGACCTTTTAATTTTTCTATTACGGGCAAAGCCGTGCGGGTACCACTAGTTGAGAAATAAAATCCAAGGACGAACAAGTGAAAACAATAAGCAATTCGTGATTGCTCAAAGCTGTTATAATTGACAGCTACCAAGAAGTTACGTTTATGCTTTGTTTGCGTTAATGAGTATATTATTTTACTTTTGTTGTATTAGGAAATTGTTTCAGTCTTGCTTAATAATGAAGTAAATATTTTATCCTTATTCATATTTACGTTATTTTAAAAAATAACTTAAATCGGGGCGCTTTCATTGCTTACACTTCTGTCGTATGACATCACAAATGATGAAATGCCATTCACAGAACAAAATATTTAATTCGCATCTTTACTCACGTGTATTGGCAACGATATGGTTGACAGCAAGCGTAGAGCGCAATTTTAATCCGCTGCTTGATTATCATAACGTGGAAACGTAGTAGAAAGCTGCGCCAAAGAGCATCATTTATGACGTCATAAAGACCACGCCTTGTTTTAAAAATTGGACATTTAAAAAAATTAATTAAAAAAAAAAACTCTTGGGAAAATAAAAGTATTTTCTGGGTCCATGTAATTTTTTTTTGCTCATTATATCTTTTTTAATGACTAAAGGTAGTAATTTTGACTGAAGGAAACTACCCCATTATAATAAATGCTTTAACGATACAATTTTTTGTCGACAGTGAGGATGTTATTAACATTCTTTTTTGCTGTGCAAATAGTAATTATGTGTAAAAAGATTAAATGAAGCATACATTACAGTAAGTATTAAAAATATAATTATCAATAGAGGAACGATAGGTAATTGCCATGATAGCTTTTAGCACCATTTTAAGTCAAATAAAAGAATGAAATGTCACTTTTTGGATACTTTTTATATCATCTGTGAGCTGAATTGCTGCACAATGCCAAAAGAAAATAACTTCCAGCAGTTATGTATGTGTGTGTGTTTAATCGTTTTAAAATAAGAGCTGAATTTAGTTTCAAGAATGGGAATAGAATATTTAATGCACAACTAAGACAGTTTTTTTGTTTGTTTGTTTCAATTATTTTATTTAGAACTAGTGGTACCCGCACGGCTTTGCCCGTAATAGAAAATTAAAAGGTCTTTTGTTCGCCTGTATATTTACAAATAATGTATGGTGAACTTTCTCGCCAATTGGCTTGTGCCCATGTTACGGTTCCACGTTATGATAATTTCGTAAATTACTCGTCCATCTTGTAATGATTTTGTTCATAAAATTGGAATAGAAAAAGAACAACATCGAGTTTTCGAAAAATCGCTTCGAGGTGCACACCCCCATGCTACAAACTAACTTTGTGCCAAATTTCATGAAAATCGGCCGAACGGTTTTGGCGCTAAGCGCGTCACAGAGATCCTGACAGGCAGAGAGACTTTCAGCTTTATTATTAGTAAAGAAAGCTATTACTGCGGGCATTTCGATTAGGTATAGTCATTTAGGCTTACTTTGATCCTTAACTGCTTTATTTTTACTGTCCTACCCGTATTTTAATGCGTTAATGCATCTGTTACATAAAACTGAATAAAAACTCTATAAATATTTCACATAGTGATTGCAATATCGTAATATCGGAAAACCGAATACCGATATTTTGAGCTATTTGGCAATTTCATAATACGGGTATTTTGCTGAGGTATAAAATACCAGTATTTTCGGTATCAACTGAAAATAATAAAAGCTTTAGTTAAATAATTTTCAGTTTAACTTATTAGATATCTACTTTCATTTTAAACTAGCTGCGTTGCCCGACTTTGCACGGTCTACCTCGAAAATAAAAGTTATGTCAAGTGACGCATGCTCAACAATCGGACTTCAATTAGAGAAAAGAAACATAAATAAAATATCCCGTCAAAATAATCATTCTTAAAGAAAGAAAACGGCAAATCAAAAATTTCCAGACAAATTAAACGCAACTTTCCTGATTATCTTCTACTGGCAGTACAAAAAGAAAAAAAAAGAAAGAGGAAAAAATCTCCAAATAATAATCAAACAGGGAAATTTTTCCTCAAAACGAAAACAAAATTT
Source organism: Uloborus diversus (assembly GCF_026930045.1). Lineage (NCBI taxonomy): Eukaryota > Metazoa > Arthropoda > Arachnida > Araneae > Uloboridae > Uloborus > Uloborus diversus. The sequence continues at coordinate 9,206,311 of NC_072731.1, forward strand.
TGTCGAGAAAGAAAAGTGTCAACCTTCTGAATGGTTTTATTCTCGCTCATTTAAAATGAGATCGCGCAAACAATAACTTTCCTATATGAAAATGTTAATCCATATTAGGCTTTAAAATGCTTTTAACTTTTATCCCGGTGATTTTGCAGCGTGTTTTTTGAAATTCGAAGGAAGAAACACAATTTCAGGGGTAATTTTCGCGGGCTTTCGAATGGGATCTGAATCAAGAAAATTGGATAATCATTTTGGATAGAAAGAGCCGTTTGATGTCATTTTCGAGCCCTAAAATTAAAATTCGAACGTTTCGGTTCTTTTTTGGCGTTTGAACCTCCCCCCCCCCCCCCACGTTCCTTCTCGGGTGTCCAAGTACCTTCCAGCCAAATTTGCTCGAGATCCGACGTCAACTGCAGATTTATGTAGGAACCCTACACACGCACACATATACACACATGTATGCACATATATTCCTTGTTTTTTTATTTAGATGTACATTTCTAATATTTTATTATTCTAATTTCTGATATAAAAAATTGGCTTCAAAAGCACGGACTAATAGAATATCATTAAATAAAAGTAGCAGAAAGACAGCAAAATTATATTTTTATTACTCGATGGTGAGATGAATTTTGCGCGTTTATGTGCACCATGTTTTTATTTATTTATTTTTTCTCCACTTCAATGATCACTAATTTACCTTTTGTGAAAGTTAATTTCAAGTGCAATTTCAAGTGGCTCTCTCCAATGAATAATTTATTTCAACTATCAATTTCAGTTATACTTTATGACAAACATTTTTAAACATTTGTCCCATCTGTACTGAATTTTATCAAACACTTTCTCTTGTAAGTATAACAAATGATAATTTGTTGATATTGGTATTGGTTTGTTGTCCTGTCTCGTTATTTAGCTAAATTTGGCAAGATAATATTTAGAAATTTAATAGTACATTGAAAATTCGCACAGAGGTAAGGCATAATCAACAGGAACATATTTTTAGATATTTACTTAATTATAATTGCAAAGAATTTGAAAAGAAAAAGAAAACAAATAAAAGAAACTAATAAGATCAAATTTAGTTAAGTCCATTGTAAACTTCAAACCAAAGGGCTAATTTAAAAACAAACCCAAACCTATCCTGGTCAAGAGGAAATTGTTGAAGATGATGTTATTACTGGAAAAGTACCGCCTCTCCAAGAAAAATTACAACCAGATATAAATTCAAAAGAATAACTATAAAAATAATACACACAGTACGAAACACACACACACACACACAAAAGGATTTACCCAAAAATAATACGCAAGAGACCGAATTATTTGAGGATGGACTTCGAGGAAATAAGAGGAGGTGTTTCGTGCATTGATAACAGTACCATCGACCTGCGTGAATTCAGAAAGAGTATTTTAGACTGCAGGAAAAATTTAAGTTCTAAAATGAGTTCCACGCTTTGAGACAATCAAACAGATACATTATGTTTTTAACTATTATTGATTTATCATTATCAGATCTGTTCTTTCATTTTATATTTTTTCACAATTTCGTTTTCATAGGTAATACGATTTTTGCACAAAATTTTAAATATTTGGCAGCGAAACAAGTCATTTTCGATCATTTTTTGAGAAATTTCTTATATTTGTATAAATACCAGTATTCCGGTATCACGTTTTAAAAAATACCGAATACCAGTATTGCATTTTTGGTCCAGTTTTGCAATTCCTTATTTCATAGTATTGCAAAACTAAGGAAAAATAATCATTAAAATATTTAAAGTTCATTATTAGCCCAGGTAAAATAAATCTATCTATGTAAATGACTGTATGTGTGCCTATGTTTATACAAATCCACAGTTTGCTTCGAATCTTAAGTAAATTTGGCACAGATGTATTTTGACGCTTAGGAATTCATACAGGAGAGTTTTCATTCCCTGCCCTATGGGGTGAGACCACAGTGCAGTTAGGAGGGCTTTCCCAGAACTGAATTTTTAAGCCTATTGATAACAATGACTGAATTTTTTAAAATTTAAAAAAGAACTAAAGACGTCAGAATTTTAATTTTGGGTCATAAAATTAAAATTCCTTTCAACTCCGTGGCTGGAAATTTTTGCACTCTTTTTTTTTCCTTTATGCAAGCCTGATTGTTGAACATGCTTCACTTGACAAAACTTTCATTTTCGAGGTAGACCGTGCAACGCCGGGAAACGCAGCTGGTTGATTTAATAAATCAAGTGCAAGTTTGAAGCAGAAAAATAAGATTTCCAAATGTATGAAAAATCCACTGTTATTTCACAGAATCACAAGATTTTTAGCATTTATTTTATTGCTTACTAGTGGTACCCGCACGGCTTTGCCCGTAATGGAAAAATTAAAAGGTCTTTTGGTTCGCCTGCATATTTACAAATAATGTATGGTGAATTTTCTCGCCAATTGGCTTGTGCCCATGTTACGGTTCCACGTTATGATAATTTCGTAATTTACTCGTCCATCTTATAATTTTGGTCTTAAAATTGGAATAGAAAAAGAACCACACCGAATTTTCGAAAAATCGCTTCGAGGTGCACACCCCCATGCTACAAATTAACTTTGTGCCAAATTTCATGAAAATCGGCCGAACGGTCTAGAGGCGCTATGCGCGTCACAGCGATCCAGACATCCAAACATCCTCCGGACAGAGAGATTTTCAGCTTTATTATTAGTAAAGATGACCTTAAAATATAGGACGACAAATTTTGCCAACTTCAAATGAGCATTTAGGAATAACTCTGAAAGAAAAACTTAAGTATTATCGGGTTATGCAATGAGTTTGATAGTGTTGCCAACTGATTTTGTAAAAAAAAAAGTGAAAACTTTTTATTACCTTACCAGCAGATCACGGGATTGGATATTTTATTTCAAGTAGAATTAGAGTGTAAGGACAGGCTGGAAACCTTATGCTCATGCATAAATGTTTTTTAAAAAAAAATTATATTAATTTCAATTTTTGGCACCTTGAATTCAAATTATGTTTTTCGCAATCACGAGCGTGTGTCTGTATGTATGCGCGTGTGTGTTTGTGTGGGTGCGTGTGTCTGTATGTATGTATGCATGCATGCGTGTGCGTGTTGTGTATGCAGTGCTGTGTGTGTAGGCGTTCGTGTGTGTGTATGTAGGGATATGTGTTTGTCTGTGTGCAGGCATGAGTGTGTGTATGTATGTGTCTGTGCGCAGGCATGAGTGTGTGTATGTGTGTGTATGCGTAGGATATGGACGCAACCTGGAGACGGTTTTCGCAAGCGGCGCAGCATCGTGAGGCTGGTCGACGCGGCGGTGGTGCTGGCAGACGGTGCTGCTGGGAAAATAAAATCATAGGAATTCAAATCAGTCAATTGAGAACAATAAGCAATCGTGATTGCTCAAAAAAAAAAAGAAAATCTGTAAAACGGAAGCTCCCAAACTGGGTACCGAAGCACCCTAGGGAACCGCAGGAAGAAGAGGGGAGCCGCGAAGTGTGCATGGTAACAATAATACGTATATACTAGAACTACACTAGTGTGTCGTGATTAAATTCTGATACTTTAAAGGTTACCGCGAATGGGATTTTTTTTTTTTTTTGGGGGGGGGGTCCCTGCTGTAAATGAAAGATACACAAGGAACGTAACATTACTGTAAAAATGAACTGTATAAATACTCAGTTTATTCCTGGTGCATTATTCAATTTGGAATGGGGGGGGGGCAGAGTAAAGAATAGGATCTAGGGATGGGGCCATTCATTAATTACGTAAGGGTACCGCGGGGGAGGGGAGTTGGAAAACTCTCTACACACCCTTTATTCGGGGGGGGGGGGAGAGAGAGAGGTCAGACCCACTCTTACGTAATATTTTCCAAGTCGATATTTTATATTAGAAATCGCGCGATCAAGTGGTTTGGAAGAGATCATATTTCATTTTCGTAGGAGTATTTCGTATTTCATTCAAGGTAAACAACGTATTAGGATGAGCTGTTTTTTACTTGTTTTACAAAGAATGAATTGTGTAAAATTTGTAATAAAAGAATCACACCATGTATGGCACTTTTTTTTAATTAGTATCGCATCATATGCAAAAAATATTTGTCGAAAAAATGTTTAGTTTAGATTTCTTTCAGTAAATATTTCTTTGCACGAAAAGTATTTTTAAAAAATTTAATAATAGTGAATTTAATAATGATTCCAATGATGTAAGATTCTGTATTTTATTATTTTTAAAAACGAAACGGAATCTTACGTAAGATGGGGGGAGGGGGTTCAAAATTTTACTTACCCTTACATGGGGGTGGGGGCGTCAAAAACTGCCAAAATCATTCTTACGTAATTAATGAATGGCCCCTGATGAATCAAACGGGGAGAAATTTATTTTTCCTCCCTGCTTTGCTCTGCAGTAGTGACGTCACTCAGGCATTTATAGAGTTCCACAATGTTGTCTTTAAAAAGTAAACACTCCATTAAGTTAATAGCTTTTAAATCGTGTTCAAATTCGTGCAGCAATCCACTATATAAGGGTCGAAAGCTTCATCGGGTCAAGGATGTCTTCCGCCATGTTTAGAATGTGTGCCATTGCCGTTCCACCACTAGCTGCTTCTACGTTTATAATGATGGTAATAGAAACCACCAGAAAGATTGGAAAATTGAGTTCATCCGACATGGAATGGCTTGATGGGTATAAATTGCATTTTTAGCATTAATGAAGCGAAAGTATCTTTAATAGCAACTAAAAAGTACAGAGGTTTTTGACAAGCGTACAAATAAGCGTTTAAAATGAAAGCCATCCATTTTGTTTTTCTGATTTTACACAGAATATACACAACATAAATAAAATAAAAATAATGAAATTAATTTGAATTTTGACATTGTGATTCAAACTTTGTTTTTCGCAATCACGAGTGTGTGTGTGTATGTAGGCGTGTGTGTTTATATGCGTGTGGGGGGTATGTGTGTAGGCATGTGTGTTTGTGTGTAGGGGCTATGAATGTGTGGGTAGTTGTGTGTATGAGTGTTTGTGTGTGAGGGGGAGTGTATGTGTGTAGGCATATGTGTTTATGTCTGTGTGCAGTCATGAGTGTGTTGGTAATTGTGTGTAGGTGTGTGTGTATGTGTAGGTTTCTGTATGTGTGTAGGCGTATGTATGTGTGTGTACGTGCGTGTATGTATGCGTGTAAGTGTAGGACATTGACGCAACCTGGAGACGGTTTTCGCTAGAGGAGCAGCATCGTGAGTAGCCGGTCGACGGAGATGCTGCGGAGGGTGGCGGTGGGAAAAATGATAGGAACGTCAAAAACAGTCAAATGAAAGCAATAAGCAATCGTGATTGCTGAATAAATAGCTTTTTGCTGAATAGTAAAGTAAGAAATAACAACTTAAAAACGCACAAATTACAGGTTACTGCAAACGCGTTACAAGAAACGCTATTGTAAAAAGTAATGAGCTTATGGATGAAAAGACATCGGACAAAAGACAACATATCTCTCACTCTGTCCACTTCATTTTTCCAAAAAAATTTCTCTCGCGACTTTATTTTGTTTAAATTATCGATATTTTATAATAACTTACACATAAAAGTTTTTTTAAATTGAGATGGTTTTGAAGTATTCGGCTTTTTTATTTTTACAAGTTTCCTCCCTCAAAAATGCCGATTTAATTCATTTGGTATCTCCAAATGATGCCACGTGCTAGCCTGCGCAATTAAAAATGCGAAATAATTAAGCAATTTATTATAATACTAGTGGTACCCGCACGGCTTTGCCCGTAGTAGAAAATTAAAAGGTCTGTTGGTTCGCCTGTATATTTACAAACAAATAATGTATGGTGAATTTCTCGCCAATTGGCTTGCCCATGTTACGGTTCCACGTTATGATAACTTGGTAATTTACTCGTCCATCTTATGATAATTTTGCTCGGGAAAATGTTCTTAAAATTGGTATAGAAAAAGAACAAAATAGAATTTTCGAAAAATCGCTTCGAGGTTCGCACAAACAAACCATGCTACAAACTATGTGCCAAATTTCATGAAAATCGGCCGAACGATCTAGGCCCGTCACAGATATCCTGATCCTTTTGGTTGAGTTACTCGTACAGTAGGATCTTCTTTATCCGGCCCCTGTTTATCCGGATCAAATTTGTAGTTAAAAAAATATCACTAAATCTTCGTTTTAAATTACGGTAACAAGTACGGATCTATAAGTACGCTAAATGTTATTATTTTGGTTAAATGTACCATTATTGCACAGATCGTACTATAAACCATAGTAACATAACAGACATCACGGCATAGTTGGAGCGTTAGTACGACATCACTGCAGCTGACTTTTTAATATTGAGTTTAAAATAGGGATTGGGTCTTAAAAATTGAAAAAAAAATTCATTCTGGTGACAGATAAGTATTTAATAAATTTAATGCGTAATTATTTTGATACATATGTCGGACGTGCATAACGACAACATTAATAAACTTACTCTTCATAAAAAATATCTAATTATGATAGTTTGCTGGTCATCAATCATTTTTCGCTCTATTTCTTTATATTGCATTAAATCATTCATAATTTCTCGCATCCCTTCCCGTGACGGGATTTTAATTCTCTCACCAATCAGAAATATCATTTGACATTATCAAGAAATGCATCAAAACTATATGTGAAGGTTTTTATTAGTGCGTCGTCGATGTCGGTTTCCTCATTGGTTTTGACCTCCTTGGTTACTTCAAACAGTTCTATTTCAGCGAGCTTTCAGTTATAAAAGCTGTACTTCTAAAAAGGAAAAGACTTCTGAAATTGGAATTAATGGGGTCGTTTCCAAAATTTTAAATGTATTTTTTTCTGAAAGAATATGCTTAAAAACATAGGATCTGATCATTTTTTAAATGATTTATTTAAGTTTAATATTTATAAAAAAATACTTAAATCTTTGCGCTTTCATTGTTTACACTTCTGTCGTGTGACATCACAAATGATGAAATGCCATTCAATGTTGCCAGTCACAGAACAAAATATTTAATTCGCTTCTTTACTCACGTGTATTGGCAACGATATGTCTGATAGCAAGCGTAGAGCGCAATTTTAATTCGCTGCTTGATTATCATAACGTGGAAACGTGGAGAAAGATGCGCCAAATTGCGTCATTTGTGACGTCATAAAGACCACGCCTTATTTGAAAAACCGGACATTTTAAAAATTTAATTAAAAGAAAAAACTGCTGGGAAAATGAAAGTATTTTCGTGGTCCATGTAATTTTTTTTGCTCATTCTATCCATTTCAATGACTAAAAGTAATACTTTTGACTGAAGGAAATCACCCCATTACAACATACATCTTCCTTGACCGCAGCCTCATTTATTATCAATCCAAAATACTGCTCATTACATATTGTCTGCAATCTCAGGAGTTTGTATTTTGAAGAAAGGGAATTTTTTTTTCTATTTGTAATGACACTGGCGCAAAAAATCAAAACACATCCGCATAAAACAAAATAAAATGTCAAATTTTAAACCTTGAATAATCAATCGCGTCTAAAATGCGGATCTACTGTATGATTTAGAAAATCTTTTTAGTGAAATGCTTTGAACTTTGCTTACATTTATCAGCTTTAATCATTTGCTTCTCACTGCTTCAAATGTAACTAGTATGTTGTGGCCATCACGAAACTTTCTTCTATATCTTTCTTATAATTCTGAGCCCTCCCCACGCTTGACTAGGAAGCAATATTCCCGACAAAATCAAAATTACACATGCAAAAACTTGACGGCCATCCCAATGTCTGAATTATCGCAAAATAAAAGCAAAGAGCGAAAATCGAAAGTTATTTTAGAAGACTTGCTTGAATTAATTACAAATATTTTATTTGTTAACAAACATAAGATGGCAACAGTTAAAAATTTTAAATTATTTTGAGATAATATTTCCCATCATTTCCATTCAATTAAAATCACGAGAAATACGTAGACGACAGTTTATTACGATTTATCTTTCTTATTGTTGCATTAATAAAGCTATTTTGTCGCAAAAAAAAAAAAAAAAAAATTCAGCGCCTCTTGGAGCGATTGGCGCCAAAATTGAACCAACGTCTGTTTACATATGGATTCACATTTGTTCCAAATTTCATTCAGAACGTAGCATTACTTCTTGAGATATGGCACTCACAATGAAAAACGTTCGATTACGCCACCCTCTTTTCAGCTGTTGACACCTAAATGAAATCAGCTCTTATACACTCTAAGAGATACTTGTCGTTAAAATTTTGTTTGATTCCGTTTGTTATTTCTTGAAATACAGCAGTCACAATTGACGACAAAAAAAAGTTCTATTACTCAACCCCCGTAAGAGCTATTGACACCAAAATTGAATCAGCATCTGCTCCTGTTAGGGGAAACACACGGACCAAATTTTGTTTGATTCCGCCAGTTACTTCCTGCGGAATAGCAGGCACGCATAACTCAAGAAACATCCCATTGCTCGTCCCCCCTTCGAGGAATTCGCGCCAAAAACCAATGGGCACAAGTTCACATAAGAGCACATATGTGTACCAAATTTCGTTCGATTTCATGTGGTAGTTTTTGCTGTAGAGCGGCCACAAAAAATTGGTCGCACACATACGTGACACACACACACACAGACAGACATTTTCCAAACATGGTCGAAATGGACTCAGCACACCTCAAAACGTTCGAATCCTTCGAAATTCGAAAATTTGCACGAATCCAATACTTTCTTCTATATATTAGATATAGAAGAAAGTAATAATCTAAAGCCATAAAAATACATTTAATACGCAGCAACAGAACATCTACTAAAACAGGCATCATTCTAATGACGCGAGATTTAAAAATGTTTCTCTAATCACATAACTCTCAAGGAAAATCGAGTTTCTTTTAACGCATTTTGCTATGCTTGGAAGAAAATCGAATAAAAAGTGAATGGCACTTTTATTAGGTCCTCCGACATAATAGTGTCAACAATAATGTCATGAGTTGTCACTTTTCTCGAATACAATAGAGTTAAAAATAAATAAAGAATAAAGAGGGCGAAAAAAATATTTTCAGCAAATATTTTTCAAGTGAAGGTAAAAGACATTATTTTTTCCCCTCTTAATATTATTGTTAAAGACCCGAAACAGAACTCGTTGAAATAAATTTATTTTTATGTTCTTCGAAAAATATTTTTTATGGAGTCGGGTTTTTCTTGGAATATAAAGCTGAATAAAATCTTTAATGTGGCATGATTGAAGTTATTTCCTTTAAAACGTTAGTATTAAGTGCAGTAAAAAGGCTCTGGCGTTGCATGATGAAGTCTGCAGTAAAGTGCGCCTGAGGCGTAAATCATACGCCTCAGAAATTTTCATAATGAATTTTATCTTCAAAGACAAACTGAATGCCAAGGTCAAATGAAATGGCTTTCTGTGAGGTACAACGAATTTTTCGCTTTTCTATGAAACCAAAAGTGGAATAAGGAGTTAATGTCATGATTGTTCCACATAAGGTCAGAAGACATCTAAATATTCATTAAACGTCAAAGTGGTCATCAGGTGAACTGGGGGGGGGGGGGGGGGAGAGTCTCCTACAAGCGCGGGGATCAGTTGAATCAACTTTTCAAAAAACTTGCTCGTCAACTAGTTGACTGACGTTTTTCGTTGCGTTCACACGACGCAACTTGGTTGAAGGAACTTTTCTTCTAATATAAACTAAATTTATTCAAGTAGCTCCTCCACAACGCTGTTAAAGCTGAACCAAATTGACTCAACTAGTTCATTCGCGTGTAGAACGAACGCTTGGCAAAGTCCGGATGAGTTGAACCTACAAAAAGTTGATTGAACTCCTCGGGATGAGAATGGTAGGGGCATGTGTGTCTGGTGTTGAGTTGACTGTCGTGTGTAGGCGCAGTAATCCTTTACTATTCTAACCTGGTTACTCATCCTGATACCGCTCGTTCGACAGTTGATTCAACTAAGTTGTTTCGTGTGAAGGAAGGCCTACCACACGAAAAGCGTAATAATGGGAAAAACGAGCTGATGTGTGCATCACATGACTTCCTTTTACTCCAATTCAATGTCATTTCCCCATTATTGGCAATTTTAATGTGATTCAATAGTTTACTCTCTAAATATCAACAGTGGCAAAATTGAAACCAAATTTTTTTTAAAAAAATCGCCAAATTTGTCGCTAAGTTGGCGATAAAACTTGGAGACCAAAAGACTGGCTATATATCGCAAAGTGTCCGACAGATTATAACACCACTTGAGTTTACATCAAAATTAACAATGATATCCGACCCAAAAGGGGTAAAAGACCCCTTTAGAAACACCCGAATGCAATCAAAAGTTAAGGTGCACAACTAGACCACACTAGGAGTCTACGTACCAAATTTCCACTTTCTAGGACATACCGTTCTTGAGTTATGCGACATATATACACACATACGCACGTACATACAGACGTCACGAGAAAACTCGTTGTAATTGATTCAGGAAACGTTAAAATGGATATTTTAACGTTTCTTGAGGGCGTCTATACGTTCTTAGGTACATATTTACGTGTGGTCGGGTCGAAAAAAAACTCAACATTCATTTGGGGGTGAGCAAAATGAAAATTAAGGCCGATTTTTCAGTGAAAATTTTTTCGTAAATACAATACTTCCTTTTCTGTAAAAGATAGTAAAAATATGTTAACAATCGAAAAAGCATATCGTCGATTCAAAGCAACACGAAGGCATCTAATCTCAGGAATAACACTAATATATCCTACTGTTGCTCTGAGGCGACGAGAAAGAGCGTTTTTTAACTCTTAAATTATTTGCTCTTCTATACGAATAATATAAAGCAGTACAGTTTGTTTGAACGCGCTAATTTCAGGAACTACTGGCTCGAATTGAAAAATTATTTTTGTGTTGAATATTCAATTCATTGAGAAAGGTCTAAGGCTATATAGCATCACGCTATGTCTAAAAGGAGTGGAGCAGCAATGGAAAATATTATGAAAATGAGAAAATTTACATTATAACATAAAATGCTTGGAACGCAGAATATACGTAGCCACGGTGGCTCGCACTGAAAGTGCAGGCGTCGCGATCCAGTGTTTTTAGGTTCGAGTTAGCCATCAAGCAAATCTCGAGGGTACTTTTCAGAGAAAATCCTAAAAGATGCTAAAATTTTGTAAATATATGTATGTATGTAGGTAGGTATATTTACGTATCATTTTTTTATTAGTTAACTAATTATAAAAAGCTGAAGAGTTTGTTTGATCGCGCTAACCTTAGGAACTACTGGTTCAAACTGAAAGATTTATTTTGTGCTGAATAGTTCATTTATTGAGGAAGGCTATAGGCTATTTGTAGGATTTTTCCATTAGGTTTTGTTTTCCTGATTTTTTCAATCAATTTTTTTTGTTCTTATAGTTGAAAATAGTAACTTATCTGAGTTAGCTATGAGTATAGCTAATTCAGCTGAGTTAGCTAATTAGCTGAATTAGCGAATTAGCTAATGAGTAAATAGTTTGATTTGTCGTAGTACTCAAATGCAGAAAGAAACCGCTTTACTCGCTGAACGGCAGGGTTACAGTAGCGTGGTTGCTTGGCGCGTTAAGCGATAAACTGTACAGTTGAAAGATTATTTTGAGTTTCAATGCTACTGTCAATCTTTCTATGTGTTTTTGCGAATAGTTTTAAATTCCAAAGATACTTTGATAGGTTTTTGAAAATAAATTGTAATTTTACATCAAAAGGGGAAGGGGGGGGGCTGGATTTTTTTTATTTAACGGACATCCTTTAAATCCTTAACATGGACATCGCAGTACGGGTAATGCTAGTAGGATATAAGGTTTTAAATTCAGATGAAATGTTAAAGACTTTGCGAGAAATTGAAGACTACGTCTCTTGAAATTTCGGCACTTTAAGACCTCATATTTCGATAACGGGGATACTAGGGCAAATAATATTTGCGTCCAAACTGCCCTTTTTATTATGATCTTTTGATTGCTAATTATTTATATTTTTTCAATAATAGGCTATCGTACCTTTTACTGGTCAGAACGTGTACTTTTTAGCCAAATTGTCAATTATATTTTGATGATATTAATACATATAAGAACTATTTGAAGATCTAAACTAAACTCAGTAGCGCAGCAGTCAGTAAGGGCCAAAGCCAACTGTGGCCATCTCAGTTTTCGTGACAGAGGGTTCTGGGGTGCAAGGCAGAAGTTCTGATTTAGTGGTCAGCCGAACGCAGAACCCTCAGTGTCTAGTTCCCAAGCACGCTTGGTACTTATTTTATCGACTCATTGAAGGGATGAAAGGCTGAGTCGACCGTGCCCATCACGGGAACTGAACTCAAGTCTGTGGCGTAGAAGTGCAAAGAGCTACCCAGGATTTCTCAGTTGAACCTCAGTCTAAAAATATGTGGCTACATTAGTTGGTTGTCATAATATGCAATGATATGAAAAGTCATATGACTCGCAAATGTTCCTCGTATCACATTATAAGGCAAGGAAATTGATACAAACATTTTAATAAAATCTTCCTTGTAACCTCAAAATCCGTGCGTGTGATAATACGTTTCAATATTTAGACTTTTGGCAACGTTGGTTTTTTTTAATTTTTTTCAGAGCAAAAATATTGTTTTATTTCTCAATCAAACGTTACTAATGTTAGAAAGTACAATATTTCGCAAAAGGACCAACAGATATGATGAAAGGAAGTGCTATTTTATTGTGGGCAATATCCTAGAAAATGTAACATTGAAACAATTGCTATAAGCCAATTTAAAATAAATATTTTAAGGGACATCTAATTGACGTTCGTTTAAGGCATCAAAAAGTCGATTTGAAAAGCCGAAGAAAAGTTTCTACACGTTTGACGCCAAAAAAGTTTTTTCTTAAGAGTCCTCGTGTCTGTTGTATAAGCCTTTTTTTTATTTAATTTCTCAATCTATTTGCTGAAGTAAGACTTGTCTCCCTGAATATTTAAGTTTGACTTTTAATTTAAATGTATTCAATTATAAGGAACCATCACGCATCATATAATGAAGTGCAGTTGAATCTCCTTTATCCGGTATTATGCTAGTATAGCTTTTTTAATTAGAGATGAAATTAATATCATAAGCAAGAAGCAGTCGTTATTGAATTGTGATCTTTCATTAATGATTGACCTTCGTCTTAAAAGTCGATTAAAGATGTCAACCGAAATGGTAGATAAGAATATTTTTGCGCTGTTCAATTTTCCTATTCAGAGTGATACTTGTGACACTTAAAGCAGTACATGACATGACGACGTAACTGTTGTACGATGTGAAACAAAGCCTCAATGACTTTAGAAGTTTGAAGAGGACATTAAATCAATTGTTATGCATCACCTGTGTTTTGTGCCCATTTGACGAAGTTGTCATGACGAATTAAGATATGCTGTTGAATGTATGGTAAAGACTTTGTTTTTCAAGGTTGATCTTGTTATTACATTGAACTTCAGAGTTTTTTTTTTTTGAGCAATCACAAATTGCTTATTTCTTTCATTTGACTGTTTTGATGTCCTATGATTTTATTTCCCCCCCCCCCCCGCCTCCAACTGCAGCACCAGCGTCGACCGGCCTCGCGATGCCGCTCCTCTAAGGAAAACCGTCTCCAGGTTGCGTCCATATAGTACACACACACGCATAGTTACACACACCTACACTACAAACCTACACATACACACACATACATACACAACTACACACACATGAGTGCACACACCCACACACCACCATACATACATAAACACTAATACATACACACACATACACACGCATACATACATGCACACACACATATACATACATACACACACATTCATGCCTGCACACAGGCACAAACACACGTCTACACACACATACATACACACATATACATACATACACACACATACATACACATACACACATACATACACACACTCATGTCTGCACACAGACACAAACACACGCCTGCACACACATACATACACACACATATACATACACACACATATATACACACACACATATATACACACACATACATACACACACATTCATGTCTGCACACAGACACAAACACACGCCTACACACACACACATATACACACGCCTACATACACACTCGTGATTGCGAAAGACATAATTTGAATTCAAGATGTCAAAATTCAAATTGATTTTTTTTAAATAAATATAATATGAATACGTGTTATGAAAGAAAACGTTGTGTTTACGTTGCAAGATGAGGCGTACAATTCTTGAATTTCTGTTTCTGATGGGATTATATAGTTCGAAGGGATTGTACAATTTTAAAGGATTGTTCAGTGGTGCAGCTCTAGTGATCAGCGATGATTTATATTCTTTTGTTCCTATTATTTCAACCAGATCTAGATATTTCGACATTGAAACGGTTACCGGTCATTACTTAACTAGCGTTATTTGCCTCACTGCCATCCAACGCCTGAACAGAGAATTTCTCTCATTTAATTACTCCAGCGTTAAATAACTACAGGAAGTCGGGTTCGTTGATCACAATGGAACAGCGGAAGCGTCAACTACTAGGAGCACGCTATGAGAGATAAAAGATAGTGGCTATGGAAATATCAACATTAATGGCTTTAAACTGAAAGTGTTAATGTTGGAGGGAAGATAATGAACTTACGATAAGGTTGTTAAAACATTTGCTTTAACAAGCCGGTCGACATTTCCATTAATAATCTTACGTGGTACCACTTTCAAAATAGATGATTAATAGTATGACGTTTATTTTCTTATTTAATAAAAAGTGGCAAACTCTTCTAAATGCAATAAAAGATTGCTTCGATTCCTTTAATTACCTTTTTGTTTAAGTACTCAAACACAATTGCAATCTTAAAATGAAATTTAATGTCTTTTTTCTCCCCAAAAATTGCGGTTTTAATTAGAGAAAGATTTTGTGAAAATACTCTTAACTTTGTATGGAATGTTTTATAAATTTACAAAGCATTTTATTTATGTATATATTTTTAGCACTTTATTAAGTTACGAGAATACTATAAAGGTATATAACTTCGAGAATACTGCTAAAGAATACTTTACTACCAGAAATTTGCGAAACATCTTTTTGAAAAAGGTAAAATGAAATTACACTTTGCAAATCTTGTTACAAAAACTTCGAGTTAAAATTTCTTTCGCCACCTGATCCGGCGATCTGGATAAACGAGGGTCGGATGAGCGTGGATTCGGAGAATTGGAGTTCTACTGTAGTTCAAGTTCAAAAATTAAATGTAAGATATATAAATGTTTCTGGGATACAAGTAGTAGCTTATGTTATTTCACTTGACAAGGGGTAAGGTGAAGAGTGATACTTTGTGTGTGACGAAGGGTCAGATAGGTTGAAAAAGAGTGTGACATCATTTATGATCCTAACGTTTTAAATTTGTAACAACTTCTTTTAAATGTACACTCCTGTTTGTGAAAATTGCAACACCATGACGGAAGCATCATAGTTGAATGAAATTCAATACACAGTTGAGTGGTAATGGTAGAAATAAATAATTACATTTTCAAATCAAACAAACTATAAAAAGGGATAGAAATTAGTATTTTGTGTGGCCACCACGCGTCGCAATAAGAGCTGCTGCACGACTCGGCATGTTGTGAAACAGAGTTTGAATATCTGCCTGCGGCCCATATTGTTTGTATGCTCAACCAAAGTTCGTTTGTCGAAGCAACAGGACGCTGATCACGAGTTAGACGCCGCCCAACGAAATCCCACATATGTTCAATCGGTGACATAACCGGGGAATATGCAGGCCAAGGAAAAAGCTGTACCTGCTGCGAATCAAGGTAGGATTTGATAGTCCTGGCGACATGTGGACGGGCATTATCCAGCTGGAATACAGCCCCTGGCGATCCTTGCAGAAAAGGAATAGCTGTGGGGCTGTAAAATTTCGTTTATGTATCGGGTACTGTTCAAATTGCCCACAATTCGCATCAATTGTGATCGTCCATGATATGCTATGGCACCCCAAACCATAACTCCGAGTATTCGTCCACTGTAACGTTCGATAATGCACTCCGGAATGTTCCGTTCACCGGCATACGCCTGACACGAGCTCGGCCATTATAGTGCCACAAATTGAAGCGGGATTCGTCAGAAAAGAAGACCTGCTGCCAATCAGCACGCCAGCTCCTATGCACATTAGCCCATTGTATCTGCAGTTCGGTAATTTTTGGTGTGACCCCCCCCCCCTCCTCCCACAAACACACACACACACAAAAAAAATGTTCCGCCAAAAAATTTTCGAAATTGTAGTTTGAAAAATACATTTTAGCTTCCTATTATTTTTTGACTTTGAATTCTACTTTAGGTATCACCCCCGGACGGGTGGCACCTGGTGCGGTCTGCCCCCCCCCCCGTAGTGACGCCACTGCTCGGGAGTACTAAGAGAGTTTTATTTAAAAATAATGGGCTATGAGTCCCATAATAGTGTAAGAAACTTGAAACATGCACATCGTAAAATGTGTAAAAGTACGCACACACACAAAATACTATTGATCTTTTTTTAAAAAAGTATCCATTTCAAATGGAATTTTCGCACTAACGTACTGCTATGAAATAAAAAAAAAAAAAAAAAAAATCCGTTCAAGAATTTAACAAGTAAAAAATTTCTGGGAAAACCAATTTTTTTTTTTTTTTTTTGAAATTCTTTTATTATAGTATGTCAAAAGTCACAACTTTACAAACATTTGTTTCTTTTGAATATCACTAAGAAAATATAATACCTGAATTTTTGCCAAAATAATTCTACTCCATATCCCTCACTAAATCTTAACCGGCATTCCTGAAACATAAAAAGAGCAGTTTAAACTATTATGTGTAATAAATACGACTGTCTGGACATGAGGTCGGGTTTTGAATAGCGACCTTGCATTCCTGCTTTTTTCTCTCTCGAAATTTCGGGTTTGGGTGTAATCATGAAAAATATAAATTTATTAAATATTTTAAGGGTAAAGCAATGTTTGCCTCTAAAATCAAGTTTTATGGATAAGCGATCTAGCATGCACATAGTTTAAAATTTTTAAAGAGATTAAAAAAAATATATATATATCCGCTCTAACCCAATATGTTATTTTCCCCACCTTTCCTGCCCATCTTGTACTATCTGTGTAATTGTACCACGTGAAGAGATTGACACAACGATTTTTTCTTTCAGTAGACTATTTTTACACCATTTTCAGGAAATTGTTCGGAAGAAATAATTATTTAGAGATTAAATTTTAGTATTTTTAACACGATTTTTCAGTTTATCGTTTGCTGGATTAATAATTAACCTATTAGATTATTAGCAATTACGTAATAAGTGAATAAGAACTTTTATTTGAATTTGTCTGATCTTGGGAATTGGATGAGCTAAATCTTGGGTTTTGCAAAATATCCCAATCAGAGCCCTTGGGCAAGAACAAATGTGGCAAAAACGGCAGTTAAATTGTTTCAGTATCCACTTATAGATGGCAGCACCATTTATTAGTATTGGTGTTTTATCATTGGGAAATCGTTTTCTGGTAAATTTAAATCTGCTATTAAGCGTGGTCTTTGGTTTGGATTTCTTTTTAAGATTTTCGTCATTAATTTTAGCATTTATATTTTTACTGAATCCAGGTTCTATTTAAAGACCGTTGTAGATCTAATAAATGTTTGTTCATGTTTTGTAGTCTACGTACGCAATTTTATTAAATAATAAATAATATTTAAAATCATTATCCAGTAGGACCCCGATTTAACTTTTATACGTTAAATCGGGGTTATTTGTAATAGCGGCGTGTGATTTTTTTTAATGCACTTACCTTACCTAAAACCCCTAATAACCCCCTGCGCAAAAATATCCATAATTAGAAAAAAGTACACTTTTTATTCAGCATTCCACGACTTATTACACACTGATTAATTTGAAATTTAAAAAAACTGAGTAGTAGATGTTTGACAATTTCCTTGATACTTGACTCGAAATAGTTCTCTTCCGACTTTATAGAGGGAAGAAAATACTGTCTCCTCTGCAGCATGTGCATGAGATATGTTTTTACAGTTTCCGGGCCATGTAAAGCTTTTGAAAAAATAAGTTTTAATGTGAGTTTCACTATTGCTTTCTGCATCAGAATCACTATTCGTTGGTTGCCCCCTCGCCCTCGCTCATCAAAAATGACTGATTTTAAGAAAAGTCTTTTTCTTCTTCGGAAAACAATCCAATATTTCCTAACTCAAATTAACAAAAAGAAAAAAAAAAAATCTTCGGTTGTTAAAATAATTTCTTATTTCGTTGTTTATTATTCGATATTAGGGGTTTTGCCTTCATTTTAGTCGGAAAAAAAGAAAAATTCGCTAAATCGCGAAATTCGTGAAATAGAGGTTCTTTAAATCGGGGTCCGACTGTAAAGAGTTTAATTTTTACAAGTAAAACTGGACATTACTATGTATTTGTAAAAATACACATAATAGATACATATATTTTTTCGAGTAAATTTCTTTGTGATATGCAAAAAAAAAATAGGGGTTCCAATCTCGATCCCGAATCCCGCGGGATCCCGCATGATATTTAGCGGGATTAATCCCGCGGGATCAAGAGCCAAATCCTGCGGAATTTCCAATCCCGCAATTTTTTTTCGATGCTAAGTTTTTCCAACTTTTGCCGCTCATAAGACGAAAATTTTCACGAGCATCATCTGAAATTTGAACCACATCGTATATCTTAGTGTGATATATGGTGAGAAGTGGATTTACCGTTTAAGAACACAATAAAAAGCGAATGTGTTTTTTTGAGATTGAATTGGTATTCTCAGAGGTCTCCGTTTTCATACGTTTAGCAATTGAGAAAAGGCGTAAAATTTATAAACATTTTCAAAACCATGACTAAAATTTAAAATTCAGATAACACCCATCACATCTCATCTTTTAGTCTAATATTGAGTTTTTAAAGTTTCAGTACCAACGAATTCCTGAGGGCGGTCAAGCCCTGACCCTTCCCCAGTGGCGATCTAGCCGATAATTTTGGGAGGGGCCATCCAAAATTTTTGAACAAACTCTCGAGAAACTGTATTAAAATGAATGATTCTAAAGGGAGAGTGAGGGTGTGTGCGTGTTTGGAATCCTCCCTTCCTAAAAATATTTGCCTTAGCGGCTCTAAAAATCTAATTCTAAGCTATTTTTGCACGTATTGGATTCGTGAGCTCTCCCTCCGAAAAATTTCGAAATTAAAGCCATAAATACGCAAATTTAGGCTCTTTTTGGTCTCATAAGCAATATAGGTGACTCTGAGGACAACAGCATTTAGAGAACGTCCAAGTGTCTAAAGTTGGAATCAAGTTATGATGTAAACGAAGGAGCAAAATTTTGGGAATAATAGTTCTTTTTCAAGGAGAGAGATAATTTCTCTCACAATTAAGGCCGAAATTTCTTTTAATGTAAAAAACATGTGTGAAATTTTGTTATTTTCTCATAATATTTTCGTTTTTTTTTATTTTTAAAAAAATCCTACAATCACAAGGCTTTGGGAGAACCATGGTCCCCCTCTAGATCCGCCCCTGACCCTTCCTGTAACGTGATTAAAGATTAAAGACATTAACTTCGAGCTTTAAAATCCCCATCGCATCCAACTTAAAAAATAATAGATTTAAAGTTGGGTTTTTGAAACTTAAATTTCATAAAAATTCTAAGGTAAGTACCCCAAATATGCACGAAATCACCTAACGTCATCATGGTTAGTTCCAAATTTCGTTTTTAGAAATTTCTGAGAGAAGACCACACAAGTTACTTTTTTCAGTGATGAAGAGCGTAAAATGAGCAACAGTTTCGAAAAAAGATTTTGGATGGGAAACCCCCTTCTTAACTCTCTCTCATGACGTTGTCTGTCAAACAACGGCTAAAACCGCGTTTTTAGGACGTCATTTTCAAAACGTTTCATAGGGAGACGGGAAAACCATCTGACTTCCCAACATTTTTGGAAATAGTTGGAAATTTATGCTGTCAACTATAACCTACAATTGCTTTTTTGAAACTTTAGCATCGGAAAATTTCTAGAGAGCTCCCGAACGTTCTCTCCCCTATTCTTCTTCCCCTATTCTCTCTAACGCAATCAAAGATAGATTGAAATTGATTTCAAGTGTTAAAAATATTTCGGGAGGGAAATCCAGTCTTTGTTGGAGGGGGAGGCCTGACACCACAGATACAGCTTACATTTACAAATTTTTCAGATCAGTTGAAAAGCTTTCCGAACAGCGCTCCTGAACCTTCCCCATTATCTCCACGTATCCAAAGATAGCCTAAAATTGCTTTTTAAAGACTTCAATTTCGACAAATTTCCTTGATAAGTCCCAACCTCTAATGTCACCAAAGAAAGCATAAAAGTGATTTTAATTTTGAAAAAAAAAAAAAAAAAAATCGTTTCTCAAATATTTTCTGTTTCAAAGACCAAAAGAGTTCGAGAAGATTGACCGTGAAGTTTTGCTCATATAGTGGTACCGGCTAAGCTTCTAGTTTATATTTCTTTTGTACAGTTCTTTTGCGGGAAATTATATTTTGATGACTAATAAACTTTTTTTCCCCCAGGATACAGTGACATTATGCACACTCGGTATCGGCACAGCTTTCGGCGAGTCCATATTGGACAACAATCCACACAGTGCTACTGTGGTTACGAACGAACATTGCGAACTCCTGCGCATCGAACAACGCGACTTCAAGGCGATATGGGAGGTAAGGTTTATTTTAACGCATTTCAAATATTTCACTGCTTTTGTTCGACACAAATTAGTTGCTGTCCAAAAATCATGCCACACTGCTGTAAAACCAATTTGAGTCCCCTCCCGGCCCGACGAGAAATCATGTCAGCCTAGTCGGAAACTATTGTCCCGGGCTTTGGGGGAGGGGGGGGGAGACTGACGCAAAAAAAAAGAAAGAAAAAGGGGGAAAACTCCTAATTAGGGGAAACGTAAAGATGAAGTAAAATTTACTCTTTTGGTATTTACTGCTGTGGTACTTAAGAGTCAATTGTTTCCTAGTAAGCAATTTTGATTTTTTTTTCTCTCACCCCCCTTTTTGTCTTATTTTTTCCTTTTTCTTTTCCCCTTTTCTTTTCTCCCCCCTTTTTTATTCCTTCCCTTTTTATCTTTTCCCCCTTTTCGTTTCTTTTTTTAGGGTGCGGGAGGGGCCTGGCGACAAAACTGACAAGAGGCCCGACTTGGCTCTCTTATACTCTGATCCCCTCCCTCTCTGTCACAAAAAATCACGCTTGACCTCACCCCCCCCCCCTTTCCTTTAACCCAGCCACCCTGCTTTTCATCAGCATGGTGTTAAAAAAATGTGTTGTCGCAATTCTTATTACCACCTCCCTCTCGTTATAAAATGTCACTATTTCACAAATCCATTCCTTCGTAGCGTGACATTATTTGTGGACAACCCCTAACCCGTGAGGAGCTTGGGATCATCCACAAATGTCCCGCTTTGATAAGGGGAGGAGAGTTCGTAAACTTGTGATAGTTTTTGACGAGCGGGAGCGAGGGTGTAGAATAAGTGTAAATGTCCCACATTTTGGTTGAAATAAGAACATTTTCATAGCAAAGTGTATAATACAGTATAGCGTAATGTAACGCAGGGAGAATGGAGGGATAAGATAAAGTGTGACACTTTTTTAAAGGGGGTCAAATGTGTTGAAACAAGTGCGACATCATGTATGGAAAGCCCTGTAGAAGAAACCTAAACTTTATACTATAGTGAAACCTCCCTTAACGGACACTCCCGAATAACGGACACCTCTAATTAACGGACATTTTTGCAAGTTCCAGTCCCTCAATATAGGCCATTCCATGTAATTCACTCTGAATAACGGACACTCCGAATAACGGACAGTTATTTCACAAAAAATTTCCCTTGCAATCGTAGCACTTCCGGTTTTTTTTCTTTTCACAGAATATCTTAGTAACTGCTTGCTTTACAAAGCTTTTCATCCTCCACAACTGATATTCCACCCCCCTACCCCCGTCATTTCCTTATCACTGTTTCTTGGAATTAAAAGGGTGGTAATGGGCAGAGGCAGCGATTGGGGCTTAAAAGTTGGGGGCAGAAAAAAAAGTAAAAGGCATAGTACTTTTTGCGGGCAGCAAAAAATGAAAAAGAAAATAAAAGTCATAATTTTGTAACGGCTAGTTTTAAGAGTATTGAAGCAGATAAGTGAAAACTGATGTCAGTCTAACAATTAACGTGCGTTTTTCTTAAGATTTTAATGAATTTTGTACACAATAACTATTCAAAAGTTAAGATAAAAAAGAGGAAACTGGGCGCTTTTTCTAACTGGGGCTCTCGGGAGATGCAATTGAGCAGACCGGCGCCGGTAGTAGTCGGCTTTATGGCGCCGTGGTTTCGTTGGGTTGTTTAATTTTTACTTTCTTCTATATCTAATATATAGAAGAAAGTATTGGATTCGTGCAAATTTTCGAATTTCGAATTTTGACGGATTCGAACGTTTTGAGGTGTGCTGAGTTCATTTCGACTATTTTTGGAAAACGTCTGTCTGTCTGTCTGTGTGTGTGTGTGTGTATGTATGTATGTGTGTGTGTATGTATGTGTGTCACGTCTGTGTGTGACCAGTTTTTTGTGGCCGCTCTACAGCAAAAACTACCGCATGAAATCGAACGAAATTTGGTACACATATGTGTCCGTATGTGAACTTGTGCCCATTGGTTTTTGGCGCGAATTCCTCCAAGGGGGGTGGAGCAATGGGACGTTTTTTGAGTTACGCGTGCTTGCTATTCCTCAGGAAGTAACTGGCGGAATCAAACAAAATTTGGTCCATATGTTGTCATTAACAGGAGCAGGTGCTGATTCAATTTTGGTGTCAATAACTCAAAGGGGGGTTGAGCTATAGAACGTTTTTTGTCGTCAATTGTGACTGCTGTATCTCAAGAAATAACGAACGGAATCAAACAAAATTTTTTGACAAGTAGCCCTTAGTGGGTATAATTGCTGATTTTATTTTGGTGTCAACAGCTAAAAAGGGGGTAGCGCAATCGCCCGTTCTTTTCTTCCATTTTGAGTGCCCTATCTCAAGAAGTAATGCTACGTTCTGGTTGAAATTTGGAATATATGTGAATCCATGTGTAAACAGGCTTTGGTTCAATTTTGACGCCGATCGCTCCAAGAGGTGTTGATTTTTTTTTTTTTTTTGCGAATAAAAATATTTTTATTAATGCAACAATAAGAAAGATAAATCGTAATAGATTGTCGTCTGCGTATTTCTCGTGATTTTAATTGTATGGAAATGATGCATATTGACCGTTCCCAAGCGGTAATTCTGTAATCCACGCTACGGCTTGGTTTCACCCGTGCTCGATAGATGGCGCTACTACTTTTTCATCATATTTTTTGCGCTCTTTTGAAAAATGTCTTGTGTCTTTTGAAGTTTTAACCATGGATAGCTTACCATCCGGCTTTACTTATTCAAATATTAATATTACAAACGATCAAAACGAAAATTTAACTTTCAGAGTAAAAGAAATCACTGATGAAAATGCTGCAAATGTAAGTTTTAAATTTTTTTTCTTAATTTAATTGCGGATAATCCCGAAAAAAAATGTTATTAAAGGGACAGAACAGCCGATTTAAATTATTGGAATTTTTTAAAAATGTGACAATTCATGTGCCTAAAGGTTTAACGTTGTAATTAATAATTTAATCAACGGGCTCTAATTGATACAACTATATCAATTAGATAACATTATACGCAGTATTCGGGGGGGGGAGTACATATATATAGTGTGAAATGTAAGTCAGAACAGCTCTTTTACAAAAGTACTCCAATAGGCGTTCTAGTTTATTTATTTATTTATTTAATTTATTTATTTATTTATTTATTTTTTTTTGTAAAACACACACAGAGACACACACATATATATATGCCAATGATTTTTTTTATGTGGTGGTGGTGTGATCGCTTCCTTTTGGGGGGGGGGGAGAACACCTTCACCCTTAGTTTTATTTACCCATGTTTTGTAGCATTTTTTAAAATTAATTTTCTGTTTAGTTTTGTTGTTTTTTCCACCAGTACTTACATATTCTTTACTTAATTGCTATGTTGGGCCTTTTTAGGTTAATTTTTTAGATTGTATTTGATTTTTAATAGAAATTGAATTAATTTCTCTTTTGAATGGCTTATACAGATTTAACTTAAATATGCTAACTGATTACAGCAATACAGTGAAGATACAAAAAGTACTTGGCGTGTTGCAACAACATATCCGAAATCAGGGAGATTTAATAAATACAAAATCAGCTATCGCTGTGTGCATAAGACAGACAGAAGAGTTTCTGGGGATGGTCCTTCAAAGCATACAGGATGCACTGCTAAATTGACAATTACAATACAAAGGCAAGTTACTTTCAATTAAATGTATATATAACAGGGTTTGAAATAAGGTTCAATTTCTAGGGGGGAATGTCCCCCTTTACTTCAGATTCCAGAGGGGATTTTTTTGAATTTGGGGGAGAATTTTTATAAATTCTGAAAATTTTGTTTAGAATTTTTTTTATAATTCATTTTTATTTCATTTTTCTATTCATTCAATTTTAAATTATAATTTTTTAGTTTAATATCATTCCCACACACATTTTCAAATAATTATTCAGTAATTTTGCAATTTTACTTTGTTATTTCATTTTGAATAAAATATTTTACAACTAAGTAACATCACATAAACTCAATTATTTTTTTTAATAGAATATTTTCTGGTTCTAATTATCCGAATGGGGTTCGGTCCCGATTGTTTAGAATAATATTTCTACTGAACAAAGACTTTTTTCTGGCGATCAAATAGTTAAAGTAAAAAATTGCCTATACCTTTCGAAAACGGACAGTCGTTTCCAGCAGTTTTCGGATCGCATTTCGACCGACGGATCGGAATCAATTGATGTAACCAGTTCTGTGTATAAAATTAACAAGCATATTTAAGTTAAATCTGTATTAACCATTCAAAAGAGATATTAATTCAATTTCTATTAAAACACAAATACAATCTAAAAAATCTTTAACCGAAAAAGGCCCAACATAGCAATTAAGTAAAGAACATGTAAGTACTGGTAGAAAAAACAACAAAACTTAAGGAACAAACTAAACAGAAAATTTATTTTAAAAAATGCTACAAAACATGGGTAAATAAAACTAAGGGTGAATGTGTCCCCCCCCCCCCCTCAAAAGGAAGCGATCACACCACCACCACATAAAAACTAGTATGTTGTGGCCATCACGAAACTTTCTTCTATATTTTTCTTTTTTTGAGCAATCACGATTGCTTATTGCTTTCATTTGACCGTTTTTGACGTTCCTTTGATTTTTCCCACCGCCACCCTCTGCACCATCACCGTGGACAGGCGGGCTCCTCACGATGCAGCACCTATAGCGAAAGCCGTCTTCAGGTTGCATCCATGTCCTACACACACGCGCATACATACACAACTACACACACACGCACACATACACACACACAAACACATACACACATACATCTACACACACATACACCTACCCATACTTACACAAACACACACGCATACATACACACACATACACACAACTACCCACACATTCCTGCCT
This sequence comes from Uloborus diversus, assembly GCF_026930045.1. Classification (NCBI taxonomy): domain Eukaryota; kingdom Metazoa; phylum Arthropoda; class Arachnida; order Araneae; family Uloboridae; genus Uloborus; species Uloborus diversus. The sequence continues at coordinate 9,231,907 of NC_072731.1, forward strand.
GCACACAGACACAAACACAAATGCCTACACACATACACATACCCCCCCACACTTATGCCAGCACACAGACACAAACACACATACCCGTACACACAAACACCCCCCCCCCACACACACACAAACACACATGCCTACATACACACACTCGTGATTGCGAAAAACATAATTTGAATTCAAGATGTCAAAATTCAAATTAATTTTTTTTTATTATTTTCTGATCCCTCCCCATGCTTGACGAGGAAGCAATATTCCCAACAAAAACAAAATTACACATGCAAAAACTTGACGACTATCCCAATGTCTGAATTATTGCAAAAGCAAAGCAAAGAGCGAAAATTGAAAGTTTTTTTAAAAGCCTTGCTTGAATTAATTACAAATATTTTATTTGTTAACAAACATAAGATGGCAACAGTTAAAAATTTTAAATCATTGAGATAATATTTCCTATCATTTCCATACAATTAAAATCACGAGAAATACGCAGACGACAATCTATTACGATTTATCTTTCTTATTGTTGCATTAATAAAAATATTTTTATTCGCAAAAAAAAAAAAAAAATCAACACCTCTTGGAGCGATCGGCGTCAAAATTGAACCAAAGCCTGTTTACACATGGATTCACATATATTCCAAATTTCAACCAGAACGTAGCATTACTTCTTGAGATAGGACACTCAAAATGGAAAAAAAGAACGGGTGATTGCGCTACCCCCCCTTTTTAGCTGTTGACACAAAAATAAAATCAGTTCTTATACCCACTAAGGGCTACTTGCCGATAAATTTTTCTTTCATTCCGTTCATTATTTCTTGAGATACAGCAGTCACAATTGACGACAAAAAACGTTCTATAGCTCAACCCCCGTTTGCGTTATTGACACCAAAATTGAATCAGCACCTGTTCCTGTTAATACCAACATATGGACCAAATTTTGTTTGATTCCGCCAGTTACTTCCTGAGTAATAGCAAGCACGCGTAACTCGAAAAACGTCCCATTGCTCCACCCCCCTTGGAGGAATTCGCGCCAAAAACTAATGGGCACAAGTTCACATAGGGGCACATATGTGTACCGAATTTCGTTCGATTTCATGCGGTAGTTTTTGTTGTAGAGCGGCCACAAAAAACTGGTCACACACAGACGTGACACACATACACACACACATACACACACACATACAGACAGGCAGACATTTTCCAAAAATGGTCGAAATGGACTCAGCACACCTCAAAACGTTCGAATCCGTCAAAATTCGAAATTCGAAAATTTGCACGAATCCAATACTTTCTTCTATATATTAGATAGGGTCTGGTGGGGTAAAGTGGTCATAAAATCGCAGGTTTTCATTTTTGGTGGATAATAAATACAACAAATTATTTAAACACTTCAACTTTTTTTGTTGTGTTTTAACATTGCATCATTAAAGAACACGGTACATTGAAGTTTAGAAAAAAAAATATTGATTTAATTAGCTTTATAACGCTGTCTTTTCCCTTTGTATTTATGACCACTTTACCCCATGGGATGGGGGAAAGTGGTCATAGCATGGGGGAAAGTGGTCATAGTTAAGAATAAATGCAAAACCATATTAAATGACCCTAATATTTGTATATTTCAGTTATTTTTATGGTTACAAGTATATGCACTAATATATGTATGTATTCACGAGTATATACGTGTCGTGTAAACATGAGTAATCACGTTCATAAATGGGTAGATACCGTGCATATCTGAGAAGTTACATGTATAGTAGACGTATATACGCATATATGTACAAGTGTACATATGGGTATATACATAAGTGTACATAAATGTATATACGGGTGTACACGAGTTAATTCGTGGATGCATCCAGTGCGTGTTTGTACGTGTCTACTCATGTATATACATGTATATATGGAAGCACGAGTATATACGCATGTATACGTGTGAACACAATTAAAAACCCGAAAAGACGTATATAAGTACATTTACGTGTATACACCAGTACATATATGTGCGGTGGAACCTAAGACTTACAGCTAAGTGGTGGGGTGTGTGCGGAGAAAAGTACATTTATGTATTCACGAGTATATACGCTTTATATACATGTATGCCTATAGAGTGAATCCAAGCTCTTGAGCAAAAATCTAAGGGGTGTGAGAGGTGAGGATAAAAAGCAAAGAATAAGAAGGAGTTTATGGTCGCTGATGCGCTACATGCACACAAAGCCAGAAACTGATGGATGCAAAACAGGACACAAATTTTTTACACAAAGATGATTTTACTCAAAATTTTAGTTTTTAAGAAATATTTAGAGCACTTGTTAAAAGTTACGGCCCGTAGTAGTTCTAATACACGCATCGCAACAAAAGCGCAGCGACGGGTGAAAGTTTTCAAAAGTCTCGTTATTAAAACAGAGAGTGCTTTGTGATTGCGACGCATGTATTGCAGCTGCAAGTCGCAAATTTCTTCAATCGCTT